>NC_068441.1:16562970-16755470 GCF_023373465.1 Oncorhynchus keta
AAGTGGAAGGCATTGTACACACTGTACTGACCTCTCTGCTAATTGCTATTAATGTGAAGGAGAGTTTGGTTACATCTGTAAGGCCTATTCTCTTGTTCTCCTGAGAGCTATACTGTATCTGAGATTGTGTTAGGTTTGAACCAACTCTTGCACCAGAATCAGTGTGAAAGGAGATGGATCTTAAATACACACATATGTCTAGTATCAGACAGTCTGACAACAGTCTGTCTGCATGCCTACCACCCAGTCTATCCATTGACCTCTATGTATGTTTAAGACCAGGACCCAAGCCCAGCTCAGTTAATCCCTACCATTGTGTTGCTGAGTTGTCATAGTGCTTCAGCAAATGTACATTATCCTAGGGGCATTGGAAAACACAATGTAAGTAACATAATTTATGTCCCTCTTACCTCCCTGAATGGCTCTGCTGATCCCACAGCTATTGCATGCAGTAATCATGGGCCTATGAACCAGAGTTATACTGTTAGCAATGAGGCGATGTGCCTTAGTAGGAAGACCACTGTGTGCAGCTCAACCTGCACTAACATAAATAACATGAGCATGTCTGCCTCTGCTAAGCTTCCCAGTAAAGCAATGAAAACAATCAAGTCTCCCAGAAAGTGCTAAAAATAGTCCACGTTAACATATGTTGTTTAAGAACTAGATTCAGGAAATCAATAATTTGCAAGTAAAAGATTCTGACAATCTCTAAAACTTACTTCGATAATACCTTTGATGATACAGTGGTAGCAATACATGGTTATAACATCTACAGAAAAGACAGAAATGCCAAAGGAGGAGGTGTTGCCATTTATATTCAGAACCACATTCCTGTAAAACATAGAGAGGATCTCATGTTAAATGCTGTTGAAGTAATATGGCTCCAGGTTAATCTGCCTCACCTAAAGCCCATTCTGGTGGGAAGCAGCTGTAGACCACCAAGTGCTAACAGTATCTGGATAACATGTGTGAAATGCTTGATAATGTTTGTGATAGCAACAGAGATGTATATTTTCTGGTTGATTTAAATATTGACTGGCTTTCATCAGGCTGCCCACTCAAGAAAAAGCTTCCGACTGCAACTAGTACCTTCAACTTGGAAATCTTCAAACTGTAACCAGTGCCTGTAACCTGGTTCACGTTATCAGTCAACCTACCAGGGTAGTTACAAACAGCACAGGAGAGAGGCAGCAGAAATTTGCTTTAAAGCAGTATCCAAATCCATCGGATGTAATGACCACAATATCGTAGCCATATCTAGGAAGACCAAAGTTCCAAAGGCTGGGCCTAATATAGTGTATAAGAGGTCATACAGTACGTTTTGTAGTGATTCCTATGTTGTTGATGTAAAGAATATTTGTTTGTCCGTGGTGTGTAATGAGGAGCAACCAGACGCTGCACTTGACACATTTATGAAATTGCTTATCCCAGTGATTAATAAGCATGCACCCATTAAGAAAATCACTGTAAAAAAAATGTTAAATCCCTGTGGATTGATGAGGAATTGAAAAATTGTATAGTTGAGAGTAGAGGTCGACCTATTAATTAGGGCCGATTTCAAGTTTTCATAACAATCGGTAATCAGCATTTTTGGACACCAATCATGGCCGATTACATTGCACTCCACGAGGAGACTGCGTAGCAGGCTGACTACCTGTTATGCGAGTGCAGCAAGAAGCCAAGGTAAGGTGCTAGCTAGCATTAAACGTATCTTATAAAAAACAATCAATCTTAACACAATCACTAGTTAACTACACATGGTTGACGATATTACTAGTTTATCTAGGTTGTCCTGTGTTGCATATAATCGATGCGGTGCCTGTTAATTTATCATTGAATCATAGCTTACTTCGCTAAACAAGCTCATTCGTGAGAAAAGCACTGTCATTGCACCAATGTGTACCTAACCATAAACATCAACGCCTTTCTTAAAATCAATACACAAGTATATATTTTTAAACCTGCATATTTAGTTAATATTGCCTGCTAACATGAATTTCTTTTAACTAGGGAAATTGTGTAACTTTTCTTGCATTCTGTGCAAAGTAGTCAGGGTATATTTTTTTCCTAACAAATACAGACAACTTTGGGGATGATTTAATGAACAAAAGCACATTTGCGAAAAAAGCACAATCGTTGCACGAATGTACCTAGCCATAAACATCAATGACTTTCTTAAAATCAATACACAGAAGTATATATTTTTAAACCTGCATATTTAGTTATAAGAAATCCAGGTTAGCAGGCAATATTAAACGAGGGAAATTGTGTCACTTCTCTTGCGTTCATTGCACGCAGAGTCAGGGTATATGCAGCAGTTTGGGCCGCCTGGCTCGTTAACTAATTTGCCAGAATTTTTGGTAATTATGACATAACATTGAAGGTTGTGCAATGTAACAGGAATATTTAGACATGGATTCCACCCATTAGATAAAATACGGAACGGTTCCGTCTTTCACTGAAAGAATAAAAGTTTTGTTTTCTAAATGATAGTTTCCGGATTTGACCATATTAATGACCTACGGCTCGTATTTCTGTGTGTTATTATGTTATAATTAAGTATATGATTTGATATTTGATAGAACAGTCTGACTGAGCGGTGGTAGGCAGAAGCAGGCTCGTACGCATTCATTGAAACAGCACTTTCGTGCGTTTGCCAGCAGCTCTTCGCTGTGCTTCAAGCATTGAGCTGTTTATGACTTCAAGCCTATCAACTCCAGAGATTAGGCTGGTGTAACCGATGTGAAGTGGCTAGCTAGTTAGGGGGGGGGTGCGCGCTAATAGCGTTTCAATCGGTGACGTCACTCGCTCTGAGACCTTGAAGTAGTTGTTCCCCTTGCTCTGCAAGGGCCGTGGCTTTTGTGGAGCGATGGGTAACGATGCTTTGAGGGTGGCTGTTGTTGATGTGTCCCTGGTTCGAGCCCAGGTAGGGGCGAGGAGAGGAACGGAAGCTATACTGTTACACTGGCATTACTAAAGTGCCTATAAGAACATCCAATAGTCAAAGGTAAATGAAATACAAATGGTATAGAGAGAAATAGTCCAATAATTCCTATAATAACTACTTCCTAAAACTTCTTACCTGGGAATATTGAAGACTCATGTTAAAGGAACCACCAGCTTTCATATGTCCTCATGTTCTGAGCAAGGAACTTAAACGTTTACATGGCACATATTGCACTTTTACTTTCTTCTCCAACACTTTGTTTTTGCATTATTTAAACCAAATTGAACAGCTCTCATTATTTATTTGAGGCTAAATGTATTTTATTGATTTATTATATTAAGTTAAAATAAAAGTGTTCATTCAGTATTGTTGTAAATGTCATTATTACAAATAAATAAATTAAATAATCCGATTAATCGGTATCTGCTTTTTTTTGGTCCTCCAATAATCAGATATCGGTATCGCCGTTGAAAAATCATAATCGGTCGACTTCTAGTTGAGAGGGATAAAGAAAAAGGAATGGCAAATAAGTCTGGCTGCACAACTGATGGGCAAATGTACTGCAAATTGATAAATCATGTGACTAAACTGAAGAAAATGAAGAAAAAACGACACGATGAAACAAAGATAAATTACATAAAGAATGATTTGTCCAAATAACCAGTGATGAAAAAAGCCAAACACAGGAACTACTGCTGCTCATTATCCCAGGCATCTCATTCCTTCCAGACAGATTCTACAATACCAGTTATGTTTACGTATATTTGTTCTCGACAGTTTACTCACAGACTATCACTCAATATGATGCAACGTGTACCATCAGTAATTTTAGAAGAGGCTAGGGTGTTAGAAGAGAGGGACCACTGACAATTATAGATTATAGACAAAGGTGATTCAATTCTTCAATTCACTGGAACTAAACTATTGCGTATTAGGTGTCACTTACAGGCAAGATGTGGCTGTAAACATTACAGAGCAGGAAGTAATTCTATTTCACCAGACATCCTCCAAAAACCAGTAGTGTCTGCTTTAGGGCTTTGGTCACAGACATTAGGCAATAAAGTGCTTATGTGAAAAAAGGTTATATCTTACACTTGGGACTGACTCTCACAACTCTACATACAACTTTGGTCCAACCCCTGTTCCTCGTTCCTTTTAAGAACAGTCTCACCATCGTCATACATCAGTGCAGTATAAACTGGCTACTGCGTCTGGACTGCTTGTGTTGATCTTATGAAGTAGATCTCATTTACCTAACTACCTCCAAGAATTTAACTATTGGACTTTGTTGAGTAAACTGTTGCTCAAGGGACAGGCTGAATGATCACTTTAGATGTTTGCTCAAGCCCAGACGATCTCATGCATCACATCGATGTGAATAGGTTTCACCAATGAGGCATTAGATGAGGCAGGCCTGAAACGTAAACGTTGATTGTAATCATGCAAAGCACTTTTTTTGGAAAAAGGCTGTATATCTAAATATTCAATTTGTGTTTTTCCAAGTTAGATGAATTCAATTATAACCAACTAAGCCTAAAGCCACAGTCAACAATTCGCCAGCCACATCGCCGTGACTGGGCAGAAATTCACAGACTCACTCCTGAGGAGAAGGAGATTTATTTGCATGGAGGTTTGGTTGCGCTGACAGAACCAGGAAAATGTTAACATAAACAAGTTCTAAAAATGGTAAGAGATTTTGTATGCTGTCAGTATGCCAGTTAAACTCTCATGATTTTGTTGTCTCACTGAAAGCTGTTTTCATTGACAATGTTGTTTTATTATATAACCAGTACCATTAGTTCCTTATTGAACATGGGCATGAGTCATCAGTTATCATGTGATACGGTCTTTTTGTATAGCTTAACTAATCAAAAGACTCAAAGTAAACATTTGAATGCAAATTAATACATCTTTAGCCGGAATGTTAACACGGCTGGTGACGCCAGCTGTTTTAGAAAGATGGTGACATTATGTGTTAAAGGGCCAGTATTAGTCTGTAAGGCTGCGACAAACATTTCCGAGCTGAAGGGTGTGACTTCATTGTTTCCTAGGTAAATGATACATGACCATCCCCTTTCAGGAAGGAATGTTTTCTGATAGCATAGAACACAAGATCTGCCCTAACTCTTCCTCCATGCAGTGTGTGTGTTTGTGTGTGTGTTTAGGCCAGGGGGAAGGCATGGTCTCCCTCTACACACTGGTATCTAGTTTAAACGCAATGTCACAGAGGAGTGTTTCATAGTTCCTCTCACTCACTCACTCACACGCAATGCATGCGCGCGCACACACACACACACACACACACACACACACACACACACACACACACACACACACACACACACACACACACACACACACACACACACACACACACACACACACACACACACACACACACACACACACACACACACACACACACACACACACACACACACACACACACACACACACACCAGTGAAGTTCCATATTTATGGAGTATTTGCAAACCAGTTTGGCTGTGTTAAAGAGTCCCAGACTCACTCAAGCAGTGGCCATTTAAAACTTGCACATCTTTTGAGTGAACAAGATGGAGGTAGCCTATGAGTGTAGTGTTGAAGGAAGACTGTCTCTCTTGCTAATTTCGAAACTGGTGTTTTTACGAAAGTGAGTTATTGTCTATATAAGAATGACATAACTGTTTCACTGAAAGGAAGCATGGCTCCTTTAAGAACCTAGCCAACAGCTTTAAAACCTCTGGATTCCTGAACATGTGTATTTGTGTGTGGTGTGTGTTCACATCCTGTACTTGGGCTGGTTATAACAGCCCAGTGATGCACTCGTTGAACCCCATCTACTCATTGATTGTGTGGAACCTTATTGGTCAACATGCTACTGTGGGGTGGGCCCACAAAACTTTCAGGCCTGCCCTTTTTTGGGCTTCTATTACTGAGCTACATTGTACAGCGTGTTTCCAAACTTTCTAGCTTCCTACCCTCTTCATACCCCCAGGCAAGAATCTCAGAATTCACAAAAATGTTATTCCTCCCCTTTTGTTTAGAATAGCCTTGAGTATTTCTTCTCAACAAATATTTTAAGGGAGGTAGGGTTATTTCACTAGTGCCCTTAAAAGCTGCCTTATATAAACCCTTTTTCCCTGTCAGATAGTCCTGCTAGTGGGCCAAGTCTAACCCATGAATAAGAAACACATTTAGGCTATAACAACCAATGACGCAACGCTGAAATCATGAAAGTTCAATATCTTAGTTTATATAGTTGAGTGCTTTTTGTAACAATGTGTTAAAGCGTATGTGTCATAGTTTTGGCATGGTTCACTTTCACACACATTTTACAGACATGTGGGACCTTGTCATAACTACACTGGCTTTAAGTTTGGAATCCCAATATAGTCACATCACAACATGAGTAAGAAAGAGGATCTCAGCTGCCATCACAACTGGTGTGAACCACTAAGGCTAACTCTAACTTTAACAGAACAGCCATGTCACTACCAAAACATCACCACAGATACAGACAACTCCCAAACAGTGGAAAACTCCCATTACCAGTAACCCACATACCTCTTCTGTTCACGATTGTAACCAACTCAAAAAATCGACTCATGGGTAGCCTAAACTCCATTATGACTACAATACTGATTTAGCCACAGACACACTACATGAAATGTGAAAGTGGCATAATGGCTCATCTGAAAAGGATTATGTGTGATGTTAACTTGATGGCATGAGGATAATCTCTGCCTGCCTTGGGGCTCCACTGGGATTAAGCCCATCAAATGATTTTTAGAACTAACCGGAAACAAGAACAATGCCTAGGACTAAACCACCACTCCTCTGAGAGAGCTGGGGGTGGACACATGATCCTAATGCACCAATATTTACATTCAACCACCTGAGGTGGACAGTTTGAGGATGAACTCTCCCCTCCTGTCTGCTTGGACTGAGGTTAGATTGCCTTCTTGCAAGTTGCGTCACTATCACACACATTTGGGGCAGTACAACCACCTATTGCACAATGTCAGATACTATCCCATTCTACGGAAACTGCAGCTCAAGTTAGGCAAGTTTTTTTTACATTTTGGAGGAGGTCGAAAAGCATTTAGGAACTAAAACATTACCAGGGCCACATTCATTAAAGTGATGTGCAGTCAAAACAACACAGAAGGTCCATGCAAAGGACATGAATCAGGAGAATCAGGGCATTGTGCTTGTCACTCTTCAGGGTGTTCATAGTGAAATGACTTGTCTAACTAGTAGAACAGGATGAAGTCATTGGTTATTGTAAAACTAAGTTGATTAACCCTTACAGTACAGTCCCTAGGTTCTCACTCAAATATTCCTAAAGGCCTATCTAGCCTAGGCCTATATGGAATGGCGTCAATGGGATAACTTCGCCTACAGATTTGTTATCATAATACAATAAGCCTGTCAACTCTAGGTACCTACAATATTTGGAGGATAGGTGATTTCTAACTGACTCTCTCTCCTGTCTCTTTGCAGCAAGTAACCTTCCAGTTGATGCTGACAGTAGGAGCAGCGGTGATTGGCTCACTGCAGTTCGGTTACAACACAGGTGTCATCAACGCCCCTCAGAAGGTGAGTCCATAGGGATGAGATTGGGGGGGGGGCTGATGTGTCTGATCGGAATTGGGCGTGGAAGGCTTGTCTATATTTATCCCAACGACACCGTTTTCAAATCGTCACTGTGTTACGATCAACTAGGAGTGGTGGGTGGAATTAGGCGCAGAGAGCAGGGTTCAGTCTTTCTTTCAAATTTATTCCCCAGTGCAACAAAACAGTCACGCCAACACACAGGGCGTATAAATGTTGCCAGTCCAAACAACAGGACAAAATAGTCAGGAGAATAAATACACGAATAACTCACACCATCAAACACAGAGTAACAAAAACAAGCCCGCACAAATACCCAGCGGGCCTAGTGCCCTTAAATACCCTACAAACAAACCCTAATACAAAACAGGTGTACCCAATTACCCAATAACCCAAAACAAACGGAAAGGGAATCGATGGTAGCTAATAGGCCGGCGACGACGACCGCCGAGCACCGCCCGAACAGGAAGAGGCACCATCTTCGGCAAGGTTTGTGACACACTGACACCTTTTCCCAGACAGGACTGCCCCTGTGCCTGTCTAGGCCAGACAAGATGTTCCCTGCAACACGTGAAAAGAAGGGGGCTAATAATAACTTGACGTAGGCCTATCTCATCCAAGGCTCTCTCCGTTAGAGGACCTCTGTGGTGTGATTCATGTGTAAAGGAGTGTTTCCATGCCCCAAAAGGGCCTGCCAGACTGTAGGTGAGGAGAAAGCCAGGAGAGTGCTACTCACTCCGTTAAAGGAAACATAATTTAGGAGCTCTCAGTGAGATGTGACTCCATCAATTAAATGAACCTCTTTTCCATGAACTTAAACACGTTTCTTTGACCCTACTCCTTCAAACTGTTGCATATGTAAGTGTATCCCCTGGACAGCTTTTTACTGTAGGTGCTAATTCTACAGAATGGTTTTGTTTACTGAAAGCTCCATAATAATCTCTTAGTTCAGGTAAAAGGGCTAAGCCACACACAATATTTCTCTTTGTCTGAACAAACCTTGTGGCGCTCAGCTCTGCTCAAAGTTCCAGGTGCCTTGTTGCCAGAATACTAGAGCTCGACCGATATATCGGTTTACCAATACTATCAGCTGTTATACCACAGCATTGTTGAATACTTGTTTCTGATTGGCTAGAAGGACATACTAGAATGGACACAAGCCAAAAAAGTTTGAAAAGATATCAGGACACTTTGCAATCATGACGCAATATCACATGCAGACAGTACTTGCTACAAAGTTACAGAAATCTAATCCAACAACCACACAAGCTAAAATGGAATACATTATAAATGCAGGTACAACGAGGGAAAAAAATAGCTGGCTTACTAGCATTGATTTGTTTTTGCAGAGACATATTTTTTGGGAGCATCTGATGACCTGACGTGGTGAGTGATGAACATACATTTCTCCTCTGCCCTCCGCCACGAAAGTTGTCAAATCCTCCCACATGTTTCTAGTTTGACCAGCTGATTTCAGCAACTGATATTTTAGAATTCAGTTGTCATTGGCACGTTTACTAGCAACAAACTATTTAGCTAGCTTCAAGCCTAGTGTTTGATATGCAGTGCGATCTCCTTGTAACTTGCAGTCAGTGTCAACAAGTGTCCTGATGAGAAGGCCAACTTTTCTAGCTATGCCAGGCAAAATGGGGGCATCATCAGCTCGTTGTTATGGGTGTATTGAAATGAATGTCAATAGAAAATGGCTTAAATAAACATAAATGCAGCTACTTTGCTGAATGATGAGAGCAACCAAATGATAAGAAAGTATGAATTTGCTTATAAAAAGGAAAAAAAATATATATTATTTTACTGGTAAATGTGTGCGTAAGTATTGTTTTCTTTGGCAATTGTGGTATAAGCGGGATAAACACTACCATTCTGTACATTACCTTGGAAAAATTAACTTTGCAAAGGGACTCGGCTCCACTTCGCCCCGCTGTGTTGTCCATTATTTCCAAGGTAATGTAGCCCTTACATATTGGCCTTTTATTGCTATATCAGTATTGGACAATAATTCCACCGATAACTGATATTCAATAAATAGGTTGATAAACATGAATCTAATGTTTACCATTCTCATGATATGTCATTATTGTCACAATGTAAGAAATCAACATTTGAAGCATAGTTCTTGGACAGTTGTTTAGTTTTTAATTTCCCCGGCGTAAAAAACAGTATATCAGCAGATATCGGTAAGTTTTGTCCTCCCCCCCAAAAAACGTAAATCGTATCGGACCCCTAAAAACATATTGGTCAGCCTCTACTCTAGATCCACGGGACACACAGGCCCTCAACATTAACTTTGTCAAATGAGGGCTCTGTGGACATGTCCCTTCATCCCACTAATCTGCAGTCTGAGTTTACTCCTGTCCTGGTGTTCCTCTCTCAGGAGACAACTTATTGCTCCATTACACACTCATCTGTCTGTCATTATGTCTGAAGTGGCTACCTTGCGCTGACATTGTTGTCTGTGATCCAGCAATGTTTTACATTATTTTATAGTACTACTGATATTGATTACTGCATACAGTGCCTTCAGAAAGTACTCAAACCCTTTTAGTTTTTCCACATTTTGTTGTGTTACAAAGTGGGATTCAAATGTATTTAATTGCCATTTTTCTACACAAAAGACTCCACAATGTCAAAGTGAAAGAAAAATTCTAATAAAACACTAATACTGTAAGCACACTGACACATGCTCAGTAATACCACACCATGCCACAGCTGTTTAGGAGCAACATACAGAGTGCAGGGAAGTGTTCACAGAAACGACAGTGTTGCTGAACATAGAGACACATCCAGATTTAGGGTAAATGTGAGAACAGCATTGCTACTATATATGGAAACCCTAGATTATCCCCAACCTACCTCCCCCTCTCTCTCTCTTTCTCTATGATTAGGGATGGAGTGATGCGGGTTGTTGTGACGCAGGCCCTCCGCTCTAAAGAGTGCAGCACTGATTAGATTAGGTGTCTCTCAAGGGCCCTGGGCTGCTGTCCTGTTTGTCCTTCTGCCTCCCTGCCCGCTCCAAATTGGGCACCTTGTAGCACAGACAGACCTGACTGCCTGCCTAGCCAGGAGTCCACAGAGGCATTAACACTTTAATCAGAGCAGGGTCAACGGTCATGAATGAACAGTGTATTTCATTGTGGCCAGGTGCTTGCTAGGTCTTGAGTCAGACACCAGACATTCTCTATCTGTAAGAATGTTGATTTTATTGGACAGTGTTAGGCTGACTAAGCTAGGCTATATTAGATTTGTCATCACTTCTTTGCAGAATAATTAGGATAACTTTCTGGGTCTGTATAAAATATGATATACCCTATGCCATATCTTGAACAGCCTACCCCTCAGCTGACTTATACATACATTATCAGTTCTATATGACTCACTCAGCGTTATGTAAGTATCGGTAAAGAAGTATATTGTATAATCTATCAGCAAAGCACATGACAGGAGCCAGCGGTGATATGTGGGAGATAAGGACAGGAGGAGGCAGGGCTCAGTGCTGAGTGCTAGAAGTGCTAGATAGAGGGCACATTCTTCCCAGCCTGTACAGCTTAACTTCCATCACAAGCTGGGCGTACTTATGTATTTTTGTCAACACTGATAAGTCACTGTGGGGGAAGGGGCTGAAACCCAACACTTCACTCTTTCATAAACTTCCTTGTTGAAGGAAAACGAGGGGCGGGTTCAGCAGGACGCAACTTTTTGGAACGTTCAGATAGAAATATACTATGTAGAACAAACATGCATCTCTAACATGTAGAATAAGAATGCCGGCTCTATTTGTGGCAATTCTATCTACAACGTTCAGAATGTTTTTCGTACGAAACATGGCCCTGAAAACCAATCCTATACCGTCATCTACTGGCCAGACACCAAAACAGCAGTCACCTGGCCAATGGCAATGAGGACAATAATCTTCAATAAAAAAAACAAGTGAACAATTGACTGTGATTTCTTTCTTTGGCACTGTTTCGTTTTCCTTCTCTGCTAGGTTATTGAGAGGTTCCTCAATGAGACATGGTTTGACCGCTACCAGGAGCCCATCACCAAGACCTCCCTCACCACCCTGTGGTCCGTCTCCGTCGCCATCTTCTCTGTCGGCGGTATCTTCGGCTCCTTCTCCGTGGGCCTGTTTGTCAACCGCTTTGGCAGGTAAATACGTAATTTTACAATGTTTATTTACAACTGTGTTATGTGAGATTATATGACGTGGATGGCCTATGTACTGTTTAATATGTGTGACATGTAAAGGTTTGGCCAGTAATTGTAATTGACTATTTCTGTGGTACCCACAGGAGGAACTCCATGCTCATGGCCAACGTGCTGGCCTTTGTCTCCGCTGCTCTCATGGGCTTCTCTAAGATGGGTGGCTCATGGGAGATGCTGATCATCGGGCGCTTCGTGGTGGGACTTTACTCCGGCCTCTCAACTGGCTTTGTACCCATGTACGTGGGTGAGGTTGCCCCCACTGCCCTTCGAGGAGCCCTGGGTACCCTCCACCAGTTGGGCATTGTCACGGGCATCCTGATGGCACAGGTCAGTGCCAGTGGCCACAGGGATATTATATGGAGAATACTGGATAATACAGTGCCTTCGGAAAGTATTCAGACCACTTAACTATTTCCACATTTTGTTATGTTACAGCCTTATTCTAAAATGTATTAAATAAATACAAATCCTCAGCAATTTGCACACACTACCTATAATGACAAAGCAAAAACCTTATGTACAGTATTCAGACCCTTTGCTAAGAGACTCTATGCATCCTGTTTCCACTGATCATCCTTGAGATGTTTCTTCAACATGATTGAAGTCCACCCGTGGCAAATTCAATTGATTGGATATGATTTGGAAAGGTACAAACGTGTCTATATAAGGTCGCACAGATTACAGTGCATGTCAGAGCAAAAACCAAGCCATGAGGTCAAAGGCATTCTCCGTAGAGTTCTGAGACAGGATTGTGTTGAGGCACAGATTTGGGGAAGGGTGCCAAAACAGTTCTGCAACATTGAAGGTCCCCAAGAACACAGTGGCCTCCATCATCCTTAAATGGAAGAAGTTTGGAACCACCAAGACTCTTCCCAGAGCTGGCCGTCCGGCCAAACTGAGCAATCGAGGGAGAAGGACCTTGGTCAGGGAGGTGACCAAGAACACGATGGTCACTCTGACAGAGCTCTAGAGTTCCTCTGTGGAGATGGGAGAACCTTCCAGAAGGACAACCATCTCTGCAGCACTCCATCAATCAGGCCTTTATAGTAGAGTGGCCAGACGGTAGCCACTCCTCAGTAAAAGGCACATGACAGCCTGCTTGGAGTTTGCCAAAAGGCACCTTAGACTCTCAGACCATGAGAAACAAGATTCTCTGGTCTGATGTAACCAAGATTGAACTCTGTGGCCTGAATGCCAAGCGCCTGGAGGAAACCTGGCACCATCTCTACGGTGAATCATGGTGGTGGCAGCATCACGCTGTGGGTTTTGTTTTCAGCGGAAGGGACCTGGAGACTTGTCAGAATCGAGGGAAAGATGAACAGATAATGTACATAGAGATCCTTGATGAAATCCTGCTCCAAAGCGCTCAGGACCTCAGACTCGGGCAAGGTTCACCTTCCAACAGCACAACGATTCTAAGCACACAGCCAAGACAATGCAGGAGTGACTTCGGGACAAGTCTCTAAATGTCCTTGAGTGGCCCAGCCAAAGCCCGTACTTGAACCCGATTCGAACATCTCTGTAGAGACCTGAAAATAGCTGTGTAGCGACCATCCCCAGCCAACCTGACAGCTTCAGAGGATCTGCAGAGAGGAATGGAAGAAACTCCCCAAATACAGGTGTGCCAAGCTTGAAGTGTCCTACCCAAGAAGACTCAAGGCTGTAATCACTGCCAATGGTTCTTCAACAAAGTACTGAGTAAAGGGTCTGAATACTTATGTAAATTCAATATTTCTGTTTTTTTTTTATAGATTAGAAAACATTTCTAAAAAACTGTTTTTGCTTTGTCATTATGGGGAATTGTGTGTAGATTGACGAGGAAAATAAACAGCTTTAAACATTTTTGATTAACGCTGTAACGTAACAAAATGTTTATTTTGACAGTGAGTCCGGCTGAGACCAAGGTCTCATTTACAGATGAGCCCAGTAATTACAAAACAATCAATACACTACCAAAGCAAAACAGAAGTACAGAACACAATCATAGAAAATAAATATATGTTTCAGTAAACATGTCCTCAATCAGCCGTCGATATTGCCCTAGAAGCACCAAATCATAAAATAACATGCAAAAAAACTAAAAACAGATTTACCGTTCAGTTGATAGAACATGGCGCTTGCAACTTCAGGATAGTGGGTTTGATTGCCCGGATCACATAAAATGTACGCATGCAAGTCTCTTCGGATAAAAACGTCTGCTAAATGGAATATATTATTATTATTATAGGTCGAAGGGATCTCCAGAGTTAGCCATCCCTGAGACCGGCTCGGTCTGGCTGCTCGTACGTCTTTAGGTTAACAAATAAGTAAGGTATGGAGGTCGTTTGCACAAGAATGCTTCATCTGATGGTGGTCTAACGATGTGTTTTGGTTCAGGTGTTTGGCATGGAGGCCTTAATGGGGAACGCGTCTCTGTGGCCCTTCCTGCTGGGCTTCACCTTCATCCCAGCCCTGGCGCAGTGTGCCCTGTTGCCCTTCTGCCCTGAGAGCCCCCGCTTCCTCCTCATCAACCGCAACGAGGAGAACAAGGCCAAAACTGGTGAGTAGAGTACATTTACACACAAACACACATTCATAAGTCATCAGTTCAGACAATTTCAGGTCTGTCAGTTTGAATGACTTGAAAAGATTCTGAATCTAAAATAATGGCTTATTTTCAATTCATTAGTTGAATTTAAACTCATCCATGAATTGTCTGAATTTACCAGGTATGGAGTGACCCAGCCCTAGCAGACTGTAATGTAACCTCCGTTCTCTCTCTGTCCCTGTCAGTCCTGAAGAAGCTGCGTGGGACCACAGACGTAAGTGCAGACATGCAGGAGATGAAGGAGGAGGCCAGGCAGATGATGAGGGAGAAGAAGGTGACCATCCTAGAGCTGTTCCGCTCGCCACTCTACCGCCAGCCCATCTTCATCGCTATCATGCTCCAGCTCTCCCAGCAGCTTTCTGGCATCAACGCTGTGAGTTACTTAATAATAATAATAATAATAATAATAATATTGGCATCAACGCTGTGAGTTACTTAATAATAATAATAATAATAATAATAATATTGGCTAAATGGCATATATTATCTATTAGTTACTTCTCATACTTCTCACCCCTAACACACACTCCACATATACAAACACTTATACTGCCATGTCTATTTTGTAACTTTAATCTATGCTGTTGGTTTCCTCCAGGTTTTCTACTACTCTACCCGTATCTTTGAGAAGGCCGGAGTTGCTCAGCCTGTTTATGCTACAATTGGTGCCGGTGTGGTCAACACGGCCTTCACTGTGGTGTCGGTGAGTAACTATGGCAGATACGGGTGTGTTTGTGTCATTTTTGGTGCACATGATGCATGATGCACTTAATTTGTGTTTAGACAGTATAATTCAATCCTCTCTGCGTTCCTCAGCTGTTTGTGGTGGAGCGTGCTGGACGCAGGTCTCTCCACCTGCTGGGGCTGATAGGAATGGCAGGCGCTGCCGTCCTGATGACCATCGCTCTGGCTCTGCTGGTACTTAGACTAACTATAACACACTTCACATAATGGTAGCAGCTCTCATAAGGAATCAATGAGGAAAATCACTTGTTTTTTCATACTAGTCCTTGTTAATGTAATATGTAGAATGAATACCAGTAGTTTAACCCCCTGCTGTCTGTTTGTCCTCCATCAGGACAAGCTGCCATGGATGTCCTACGTGAGTATTGTGGCCATCTTTGCCTTTGTGGCGTTCTTTGAGATCGGCCCGGGTCCCATCCCCTGGTTCATTGTGGCTGAGCTGTTCTCCCAGGGTCCCCGGCCCTCGGCTTTCGCTGTGGCTGGCTTCTCCAACTGGACTGCCAACTTCATAGTGGGCATGGCCTTCCAGTATGTAGAGGTAAGCACTGAGCACAACCTTGTTAGTCAGATGCTCAACATGGTAAATGTTGTAGAAATACTAATCTTGATATATATGAACTGGTAATTTGAATACACTTTTGTTTGGAGCCCACTGCTTAATAAACTGTGTCATCAATGTTCTCTTTTCTTCTCTTCTCCGTCTCACCCTACAGGAGTTGTGTGGCCCTTATGTCTTTGTCATCTTTACCATACTGCTGCTCAGCTTCTTCATCTTCACCTACTTCAAGGTGCCTGAGACCAAGGGCCGGACGTTTGATGAGATCTCAGCCGGGTTCCGCCAGTCGGCTGGCACTGGTGGAGAGAAGCACTCGCCAGAGGAGCTCAACAGCCTGGGGGCTGACTCTCAGCTCTAAGCACCTGTCCCTCCCCTTTCCTCTCGTTCCACTCCCGCTGATGAGGCCCGGCCCTGAACCCTCTCTGGCCACCCCAACCTGAGGGGACCACTCACTAACTACGTGCAAACTGACTACTAAACTGACACACTGGTTGTCATTACATTTCAAGCATCTTCACCAAGCAGAGAACAGATGCCCCGATCGCCCCTCCCGATCCCCTGTCTCAACGTCTCTAGCTCCTTTCTCTTCTTATCACAACACTAACTTGGTGGGAGCAGGGACATGGGTGGCAGAAGGTGGGTTGGAATGGTAGATGGTTAGTAGAACGAAAAGGGGGGTCTTCAATTATACAACGGTCACCACCAAGTTACTTTTATTTTATTTTCTCTTATTTTGTCTGTTGCCTTAATCATTTTGTCAGTTTAGATATCCATGCGTATGTCTCTTATGTAGGTCTCAGTACTTCTCATTGAAGTAAGGGAGGATTTTAAAGTTCAGAATTTGTGTTTTTGTTCCCTTTGTTACTTGATGAAACAGAGCATACTGTGTAGCAACACTGTAGCCACAGCAAATTTGAGCAGTTGTTGTGGAATTGAAATATGACATATGTACTGTTTTCCAACAGGGGGAGCAGTACCATCAATGAAAGGCCTTCTACTGTATCGTACCACAACTTGACTTGCTTTGCCAGTCCAGAGACTAAACCACAGCCAATCGTTATTGTGTTCCACATAGGGGATGTCTGAGGCTACATATAACAATATGTATCTTTGTTACACAGACAGTTTATGACCTAAATGATTTACTGGATCAATCAAGACCCTCAAGACATTGTATGCCATGTAAATATTTTTTTTACCAACTAATTTTTAACTTCTGTCCAGATAGAATTTTGATTATTTTAGAAATATTTGTTTCTTATGGAAAAATAAATCAAATCATAAAGAGTCATTTTTTATGAGGTTTATTTCTTAGTGAATTACAGCACTGTTACAAAAATGTTATCAAACATTGGGTGCAAACGTTTTGGCTGTAAGTACTGTATGTGTACATGTAATATTTAATTCCCAAGCAATACCCATGAGCATAAATTTTACACTATGAAATCATAGGACTAGCTGAAATATTTTCTACTCTGGCACTAGTGATGGTAGTTGGCGCCTTGAATATGACAGGAGATTTGATCATTGGAATCACTCATCCGCTTCTTCATAAGAGCAAACTGTTGAAAAGCAACGTACGCCTGTTTCACTGCATGCTAATATGAGCGCAACCCCCCGCTAAAACTAAACTGAAGTCCCTCACAACAGGCTTCCTTTCAAACAGGGTCTAGTATGTAATGTGGCTTCCAGCTGTACCACGGTCTGCTTCATCCTGAAAGTGCTTTTACACCCTTTGGGGTCAGACTCACAACTAATGATCCATTTTTCTAGAAAAGTTGTGATTTTTGTTATTGTAACTCCACAATGCCTCTGCATAGTTCAGCACTGTAGGGGCTGTTATATTGTTCAGTTATGTTTTGTGACACATAGCTGACAACCCTGTATAGTTGGCTGATTCAGGCGACTCCACCTCTTGATGTAGAGGTTCCTGTCTATGACTGCTGTGCCACTTCAATAGGTTTTCATTTTATAAGGCATTATGAGAAGTGTTTTTAGCGGCATTTTTTCATCCACAATGTTGGTTGTTTTGTCACAAAAAAATCTTACGTAATAGTAGTTGGAGTATTTCTCAAAATGTTCTACAAAATGTCGAACCCGGTTATGTTACTGAAAAGAGATTGGGTTAGATGTCATTGTTGTTGTTTTTAACTACATGATTAGCCTAACCTATCCCTACATTCACAGGTCTTTGTTATTTGAAATCAAAAGGTAGGCAGAATATGTTTTACAATCTAATATAGGCTAATCCAGCGAGTCTAAAGTGAATATGGTTTTAAAGTGGTTTAAATGGTTTTCGTAATGGCCCTTGACCCAAACAGAACTCCACAAGAAACATCCATTGTAATCATTCCATGATGACTTTGTGTGCATTCACATGCATGCAAATATATGTATGCGTCTTTGAAATGATATGGAACTCTTTAGTACAGTCTCCTCCACAAACAATCTGTCGGTTAAACACTGCAACCTCCTTGACTGTAAGTCGCCCTAAGTCATCAAATGTCAGGATCAATGTTGGCACCAAAGACTTGGCATATGTCGGATTGAACTCCGACCCTGTGATGGAGAGAAAAAGATGCACTTATGGACTGAAATCAAATGCAATGTACTTTGTGTGTTTAGTTTTTGACAATTATGTTTGGGCATTTTATAAACACATTTATTAACACATGATGTATGCATAAAACAGGTGAAGAAATCCATCACTGCACATAATGAGGCCACACAACTTTTAATGTAAATAAAATAGATAGTATAGAATCCAAATATCTAAATATTTTATTTTAGTTACTACTCGTATCGGTAGTTGTACATCTATTTTTGCATAATAAACACACCTGCCTTTATTTTCTCTGATTTGCTCTCTGAAGAAATATTGTTTGAGATAACTATTAACACAATCTTATTTCAGCTTTGTACATGAACCATTGAATGATATATACTATTTATTAGATGTCTAATTTATTAGATGTTTTTATTTTCTCAATTTTAGTGCAGTATTAATTTACATTTTGTAAAAGCACCTGTGTGTATGTTGGGTGGATATGAACCTCCAACAGAACAATCTTTTGTAAAACAGTGCGCTATGATGTCAGTGTCCTGATGGTTTTCTTTTGTAAGATGTGTGGTTGGAATTTTTAATCAATAAAATAAAACAAGCATACAGGGAAACATGGAAATTAGCTGGGTTATTTATTTTCACAAGAATTGAGTTCAGATTTTAATCAATGATTACAGATGCATAATCTATTTTTCGAATAATTTATGTGCTTTCTGATCTAAATCATGTAGTTAATAATTTGATGTATACTACAGTATTTTGATAAGCAAGTAAGAGAGGATCCTTATTGGTTCCTGAGTGCCACAATGCTATCGCCAGGGAAACAAAAGTGTCTCGTCCTATGTAAGTGTAGATGTGTGTGAGTCTGTTTGTGTGTACGAGCGTTCCTGGTGTGTGTGTGTGTGTGTGTGTGTGTGTGTGTGTGTGTGTGTGTGTGTGTGTGTGTGTGTGTGTGTGTGTGGCCAGACATCAAAGGAAAAAAGCTTTGAAAATCACGCAGTATTTTTATATTTTTTTCTTTACATAGTTGAATGTGCTGACAACAAAATCACACAAATTATCAATGGAAATCAAATTTATCAACCCATGGAGGTCTGGATTTGGAGTCACACTCAAAATTAAAGTGGAAAACCACACTACAGGCTGATCCAACTTTGATGTAATGTCCTTAAAACAAGTCAAAATGAGGCTCAGTGGTGTGTGTGGCCTCCACGTGCCTGTATGACCTCCCTACAACGCCTGGGCATGCTCCTGATGAGGTGGCAGATGGTCTCCTGAGGGATCTCCTCCCAGACCTGGACTAAAGCATCCGCCAACTCGTGGACAGTCTGTGGTAGATGGAGCTAGACATGTATATATATATATATATATAGAAGAGATTCAGACTTAGAGAAAATGTGGGTGAGTGTACATTCCGCTCACACACATGTAATCACATGGGGACAACAGAAGACAGTAGATTCTGAATGACCCCTATCTACACATAAACTCAGGAAAAAAACAAACGTCCCTTTTTCAGGACCCTGTCTTTCAAAGAAAATTCGTAAAAATCCAAATAACTTCACAGATCTTCATTGTAAAGCATTTAAAAACTGTTTCCCATGCTTGTTCAATGAACCATAAACAATTAATGAACATGCACCTGTGAACGGTTGTTAAGACACTAACAGCTTACAGACGGCAATTAAGGTCACAGTTGTGAAAACTTAGGACACTAAAGAGGCCTTTCTACTGACTCTGAAAAACACCAAAAGATGCCCAGGGTCCCTGCTCATCTGCGTGAATATGCCTTAGGCATGCTGCAATGAGGCATGAGGACTGCAGATGTGGCCAGGGCAATAAATTGCAATGTCCATACTGTGAGATGCCTAAGACAGCGCTAAGACATCCACCTCCCTCATGTGGTACCCTTCCTGCAGACTGATCCTGACATGACCCTCCAACATGACAATGCCACCAGCCATACTGCTCGTTCTGTGTGTGATTTCCTGCAAGACAGGAATGTCAGTGTTCTGCCATGGTCAGCGAAGAGCCCGGATCTCATTGAGCACGTCTGGGACCTGTTGGATCAGAGGGTGAGGGCTAGGGCCATTCCCCCCAGAAATGTCCGGGAACTTGCAGGTGCCTTGGTGGAAGAGTGGGGTAACATCTCACAACAGAACTGGCAAGTCTGGTGCAGTCCATGAGGAGAAGATGCACTGCAGTACTTAATGCAGCTGGTGGCCACACGTTGTTGATCATTGCTAAACAACCATTTTCAAGTCTTTGCCATAGATCTTCAAGCAGATTTAAGTCAAAACTGTTACTCGGCCACTCAAGAACATTCACTGTCTTCTTGGTAAGCAACTCCCGTGTTGATTTGGCCTTTTGTGTTAGGTTATTGTCTTGCTGAAGGTGAATTAATCTCCCAGTGTCTGGTGGAAAGCAGACTGAGCCAGGTTTTCCTCTAGCATTTTGCCTGTGCTTAGGTGTGTTCCATTTATTTTTTATCCTGATTTTTGCATTAGATGCGTCTCAAAGCATTCCAGGTGAAGATGGTTGAGAGAATGACAAGAGTATGCAAAGCTGTCATTAAGGTAAAGGTTGGCTACTTTGACTGGTACTCTGTGTCGTTGTATGTGTCGAACTGCTTTGCTTTATCTTGGCCAGGTCGCAATTGTAAATGAGAATTTGTTCTCAACTTGCCTACCAAGTTAAATAAAGCTGAAATAAAAATAAAAATACATTTAAAAAGTATAGAGCATTCTGAAAATATTCAGACCCCTTGACTTATTCCACATTTTGTTACATTACAGCCTTATTTTAAAATGGATGAAATAAAAACATTTCCTCGTCAATCTACACACAATACCCCATAATGACAAAGTCAACACAGGTTTTTAGACATTTCTGAAAATACAGCCAGAGCCCGGACTCAAATATCTCTGGAGAGACGTGAAAATAGCTGTGCAGAGACACTTCCCATCCAACCTGACAGAGCTTGAGAGGATCTGTAGAGAAGAATGGGAGCAACTCCCAAATACAGGTGTGCCAAGCTTGTCGCGTCATACCCAAGAAGACTCAAGGTTGTAATTGCTGTAAGTACCGAGCAAAGGGTCTGAATACTTATTTAAATGTAATATTTCTGTTTTTATTTGTAATACATTTCCCCTAAAATTCTAAAACACTATTTTTGCATTGTCTATTGTCAGATGGATGGCATATCGCTGCAGAATTCTGTGGTAGCCATGCTGGTTAAGCGTGCCTTGAATTCAAAATACATCCCAGACAGTGTCACCAGTAAAGCAACCCCACACCAAACAATTCGTATTCAGGACAAAAAGTTGATTGCTTTGACACATTTTTTGAATACATTATTTAGTGCCTTATTCCAAACAGGATGCATGTTTTGGAATGGTTTTTTTCTCTACAGGCTTCCTTATTTTCCCTCTGTCAATTAGGTTAGTATTGTGTAGTAACTACAATGTTGTTGATCCATAATCAGTGGTCTCCTATCACAGTCATTAAACTGGGCTTGAATTTTTCATTGGGTGTTTTGATATCTGTAGCGTTGCGCACCATGTCAACTTTGATACTATGTAGATCATTTGCAGATGGGAGGCAAGCCTTTTCCAGCTGCCATGTCTCTCTCCTGTTGCTTCTTGGTCATGCACTTTCCAGAATGGTGTTTGCAGCTGGGACCTATTTACATAAACACAGGATTGGCCATTGATACACCCTTTGTATCTGAGTAGCCTACAGTACTATAGCAGTAATTTACTAGCAGCATTGAGGACCTTGGTTCAATGCTGACGAATGTTACTCTAACCTGCTGATCTACAAACCTGAATCTCTTCCCCTTGCTTTATCATCAAATCTAAAACACATGGAATAGTTTGTTGAAATACTGTACCTCCTAAAAATCATATCTTCAGGTTTTTGTGGACACATTTCTATTTTTACCTTTGTCTTGGCTTTTCTGAAAAATCAAAAATATGCTTTTGCGTTGTTTACATTAAAACCAGAAGATGAAGCAATCTGAACCCCCACACCATCAAACCTCCTCCTCCATGCTTCACGGTGGGAACCACACATGCGGAGATCATCCGTTCACCTACTCTGCGTCTCACAAAGACACAGCAATTGGAACCAAAAATGTCAAATTTGGTGTCATCAGACCAAAGGACAGATTTCCACCGGTCTAATATCCATTGCTCATGTTTCTTGACCCAAGCAAGTCTCTTCTTCTTATTGGTGTCCTTTAGTAGTTATTTCTTTGCAGAAATTTGACCATGAAGGCCTGATTCACACAGTCACCTCTGAACAGTTGATGTTGAGATGTGTCTGTTACATGAACTCTTTGTATTTATTTTGGCTGCAATTTCTGAGGCTGGTAACTCTTATGGACTTATCCTCTACAGCAGAGGTAACTCAGGGTCTTCCTTTCTTGTGGTAGTCCTGTGGTAGAGCCAGTTTCATCATAGCACTTGATGTTTTTTGCGACTGCACTTGAAGAAACTTTCAATGTTCTTGAAATGTTCCCTATTGACTGGCCTTCACGTTTTAAAGTAATCATGGACTGTTGTTTCTCTTTGCTTATTTGAGCTGTTCTGGCCATGATTTTGGCTTGGTCTTTCACCAGATAGGGCTATCTTCTGTATACCACCTCTACCGTGTCACAACACAACTGATTGGCTCAAGCACATTAAGAAATTCTACAAATTAACTTAAAGCACATCTGTTAATTGAAAATCATAGTAGATGACTACCTCATGATGATTACTTTGAAGAATCTCAAATCTCAAATATATTTTGATTTGTTAAATACTTTTTTTCTTACTACATGATTCCATATGTGTTCTTTCCATATGTGTTGTTTTATAGTTTTGATGTCTTCAATATTATTCTATAATGTAGAAAATAGTAAAATAAAAAATAAAAAACTTGAATGAGTAGGTGTGTCCAAACCTTTTACTGCTACTGTATATGTCAGTGGAGGCTGCTGAGGTGAGGACGGCTCATTTATTTTTATTTTTATTTTATTTCACCTTTATTTAATCAGGTAGGCCAGTTGAGAAGAAGTTCTTATTTACAACTGCGACCTGACCAAGATAATGCAAAGCAGTGCGAACAGACAACACAGAGTTACACATAAACAAACTGTCACGACTTCCGCCGAAGTTGGTGCCTCTCATTGTTCGGGCGGCATTCGGAGGTCGTCATCACCGGCTTTCTAGCTGCCACCGATCTACGTTTCTTTTTCTATTTTGTTTTGTCTTGATTGTACACACCTGGTTCCCATTATGTTAATATTATTTTCCCTATTTAACCCTCTGGTTCCCAATATGTTTTGTGCGTGCTTGTTCCTTGTTGAGTGTTAGACTGATGTGTTATGGTATGTTTTCCCTCCGTGGAATTTATGATTGTTTCTTTTCGGGTAAAGTACGTTATTTTACTCAGTTCTGTGTCCTGTGCCTGACTCCGTCCTCACTGCTGCACACTGACACTTGACAAAAATGTACATTCAATAACACAAATGCGCAAATGTAGAAGAGTAGGGAGGTAGGCAATAAACAGGCCATAGCTGCGAAATAATTACAATTTAGCATTAACAATGGAGTGATGGATGTGCAGATGATGATGTGCAAGTAGAGATACTGGGGTGCAAAAGAGCAAGAGGCTAAGTAATAATATAGGGTGAGGTAGTTGGGTGTGCTATTTACAGATTGGCTATGTAGATACAGGTACAGTGATCTGTAAGCTGCACTGACAGCTGATGCTTAAAGTTGGAGAGGGAGATATAAGACTCCAGATTCAGTGATTTTTGCAATTTGTTCCAGTCATTGGCAGCAGAGAACTGGAAGGAAAGGCAGCCAAAGGAATTATTGGCTTTGGGGATGACCAGTGAAATATACCATCTGGAGCACGTGCTATGGGTGGGTGTTGCTATGGTGAGCTGAGATAAGGTGGGGCATTACCTAGCAAAGACTTATAGATGACCTTGAGCCAGTGGGTTTTGCGACAAATATTCGAGTGAGGGCCAGCCAACGAGAGCATACAGGTCGCAGTGGTGGGTAGTATATGGGGCTTTTGTAACAAAACGGATGGCACTGTGATAGACTGCATCCAATTTGTTGGAGGCTATTTTGTAAATGACATCGCCAAAGTCAAGGATGGGTAGGATAGTTAGTTTTGCGATGGTATGTTTGGCAGCATGAGTGAAGGATGCTTTGTTGTGAAATAGGAAGTCGATTTGAGATTTAATTTTGGATTGGAGGCCCATAATGTGAGTCTGGAAGGAGAGTTTACTGTCTTACCAGACACCTAGGTATTTGTAGTTGTCCATATATTCTAGGTCAGAACCGTCCAGAGTAGTGATGCTAGTCGGGCGGGAGGGTTCGGGCAGCAATCGGTTGAAGAGCATGCACTTAGTTTTACTTGCATTTGAAATCAGTTGGAGACCTCGGAAGGAGTGTTGTATGTCATTGAAGCTTGTTTGGAGGTTTGTTATCACCGTGTCCAAAGAAGGGCCAGATGTATACAGAATGGTGTCATCTGCCTAGAGGTGGATCAGAGACTCACCAGCAGCAAGAGCAACATCATTGATGTATACAGACAAAAGAGTCGGCCAGAGAATTGAACCCTGTGGCACCCCCATAGAGACTGCCAGATGTCCGGACAACAGACCTTCCGATTTGACACCCTGAACTCTATCTAAGAAGTAGTTGGTGAACCAGGCGAGGCAGTCATTTGAGAAGCCAAGACTATTGAGTCTGCCGATAAGAGTGCGGTGATTGACAGAGTCGAAAGCCTTGGCCAGGTCGATGAAGATGCCTGCACAGTACTGTCTTTTATCGATGGCGGTTATGATATTGTTTAGGACCGGTGAGGTCACCGGAGGGAAATGGAACAAAAGGGCTAGCTAATGCATATTGAGCAGGGCTGAAGGCTCTACAGTGAAATAAGACAATAATAACTAACCAGAACAGCAATGGACAAGGCATAATGATATTAGGGAGAGGCATGCGTAGCCGAGTGATCATAGGGTCCTGTGAGTCCTGTGAGTAACTAGGTGAGCTGGAGGCACGGAGATTCAGACAGCTAGCGGGCCACGTGTAGCAGGCTAGCAGATAGGCCTTCGGGGGACGTCGTGACAGAGGAGCCTGTTGAAACCCACTTGGGCGGATTACGTCGGTAGACCAGTCATGATGGATCGGCGGGGCTCCGTGTCGGCAGTAAAAGGGGTCCACGCCAATTGGCAAAATAGGTATTGTAGCCCAAGAAGTGGCCGATGGACTTCTTCAGGTAGCCGGGAGATGGGCCGAGCTTGAGGCTAGCTCCAGGCTAACTGGTGCTTGCTTCGGGACAGAGACGTTTGCCAGGAGTAGCCACTCGGATAGCTAGCTGCAATGATCTAGGTGAAAAGGTTCAGAGCTTGCGGTAGGAATCTGTAGATGTGGTAGAGAAAAAGCAGTCCGATATGCTCTGGGTTGATTCGCGCTGTACAGACTGGCAGGAGTTAACCGGGCAGAGGCTGGCTGATGACCGCTAGCAGTGGCTAAATGACTACTAGCGAGTAGCTAGTCAGCTGGCTAGCTTCTGTTGGGTGTTCCGGTTCTAAGCAGATTCATACCACATTGGGTGAGGCGCGTTGCAGAAGAGTATGTTGAAATTGAGGTTAAAAATATAAAAAATGTACATTAAATATATACAAAGAAAAAATATATATATACACAGAACACGACAAGACAAAGACGTCTGACTGCTACGCCATCTTGGATTCATAATAACGGCTGGAACAGAGGGAATGTAATGGCATCAAACACATGGAAACCATTTGTTTGATGTATTTGATACCCTTCCACTATTCTCCTCCAGCCATTACCAAGAGCCCATTCTCCCCAATGAAGGTGCCGCCAACCTCCTGTCATATATATACAGGGGGTGGGGGTGTTGTCGGGGTTGCCGTGAGAGTAATTTAAGATACTCTTCAAACAGGTAGGGTTTTTTTGGAAGATGGGCAGGGACACCGCTGTCCTGACTTTAGGGGGAAGCTTGTTCTACCATTTGGTTGCCTGATCAGAGAAGGGTTTTGACTGGGCTGAGCAGGAGCTGCCCTCCTATAGAGGTGGGAGGGCCAAGAGATCAGAGGTGGCGGAATGGATTGGGTTAGGATGTAGGGTTTGAGCATAGTCTGAAGGTAAAGAGGGGCAGTTTCCCTTGCTGCTCTGTAGGCAAGCACCACTGTTATGAAGATGATGCGAACTTCGAGTGTGGAATGGGTGGAGGAGTGGGATGACATGGGAGAACTTAGGAGCTTGAACAACAGGCAGACGGTGGCATTCTTGATAGATTGCAGAGGTTTGATGGCACAAGCGGGGAGCCCAGCCAACAGAGAGTTGCAGTAGTCTAGACAAGAGATGATTAGTGCCTGGATTAGCACCTGTGCCCCTTCCTGTGTGAGGCAAGGTCGTACTCTACGGATGTTGTAGAGCATGAATCTGCAGGAGCAAGTCACTCCTTTGATGTTTGCAGAGAATTTTATTTGTATTTTTATTTCACCTTTATTTAACCAGGTAGGCTAGTTGAGAACAAGTTCTCATTTACAACTGTGACCTGGCCAAGATAAAGCATAGCAGTGTGAACAGACAACATCACAGAGTTACACATGGGGTAAACAATAAACAAGTCAATAACACAGTAGGGGGAAAAAACAGTCTATATACATTGTGTGCAAAGGGCATGAGGAGGTAGGCAATAATAGTTTTATTTATTTTACTTTTAGGCAAGTCAGTTAAGAAGAAATTCTTATTTTCAATGATGGCCTAGGAACAGTGGGTTAACTGTCTGTTCAGAGGCAGAATGACAGATTTTTTACCTTGTCAGCTTGGGGATTTGAACTTGCAACCTTTTGGCTATTAGTCCAATGCTCTAACCACTAGGCTACCCTGCTGCCCCAAATAAGCCACAGGAGCGAATCATTACAATTTATCAGAATTAACACTGGAGTGATAAATGATCAGATGATGACAGGGTGATGTCCAGGGTCACGCCAAGGTTCTTTGCGCTCTGAGAGGATGACACCCTTCAGTTGACAACCGTGATGGTTGACAATAGGGTCCCGGGGAGGAAGAACAGCTCTGTTTTTGTTGAGGTAGTTGGCCGACATACAAATTGAGAAGTTTGCCAGGCATGCAAAAACCCGTGTCACCACCTGGTTGTCAGATGGGAGGGAAGGAGAAGTATAGTTAAGTGTCATCCGCATAGCAATGATAGGAGACACCATGTGAGGAGGATATGAAGGCACTGAGTGACTTGGTTTATAGAGAAAAGAGGAGAGGGCCTAGAACGGAGTCCTGCAGAAAATCAACAACAAGTGATGAATAATGTCATTGTTCATCTCTTGGATGTGTTCACGTACAATATACTTTATAATGTGCATTTTAAATCGCATGCAATAACATGAGGCGGAAATTCTAATGAAACCCATAGTTTCACTCTCAGCCCGACAGACAGCTTTGACCCCAGACGTCAGCTAGATTTTACATTCTCCTTTTGAAATCCAATGATTCAGGGGAATCAGAGGAATTGACATAATTTGCCAGGGAACTGTACATTTAGAGTCCCTTAGAGTCCCTTTGACCTAGGCGAGACTAAACTGTAAAATAAGAATCCCAATGCAAGACTCTCTAAGATCTGTTTGTTAAATATGTGTATTACATCTCTGTGTTAGATCTGTGCTAGATCTGTGTGTTAGATCTGTGTGTTAGATCTGTGCTAGATCTGTGTGTTAGTCCTGTGTGTTAGATGTGTGTGTTAGATCTATGTGTAAGATCTGTGTGTAAGATCTATGTGTAAGATCTATGTGTAAGATCTTGACAATGATTAGGGTTTGTTATAGTAATCCCCATCTCAGTCACAGGAATCACGGGGGTAGGACATCTGGATGGGGAAGAGAATACATCTAGCCTCATTTCTATCGTTCACCTGAAATCGTTTCCCTCCTGATAGCAATTACGGTGACGGCATGTCGTCAAGGCCGTCGTTATGCAAATCCTGTCATTCCCAGGATTGTGTGATTTTAGCAAAGATGCAGCCATTCCCTCTCTCTGCCCTCGAAAAGGCTTACTGATTTCAGAACACATACAGACAACTCAACTAAAACATGATGCTTTTTGGTTTTAGAATGTAAGACAGTCTGACAGTGGTTTGCAAGAGGGTTCATTCAAATGAGTTATTCTTCATTCAAATCCAAGACATATTCAGTGGGATAGATGTATATGCTTTTAGTCATTCCAACTGGCATTTTCCTTCTTTTGATGTTCAGTTGTTTCTTCCATGAGGTCTGCAGACACCATACATCAGCTGTAACAAACTGTGGCAGTTTGAAATGCTGAAAGATGTCAGGGAGTGACACAATCCCAGCAGCAACAATTACATAAACCTTGAAAGAGAGAAAGTGAGGCTACCAGAACTGGCAGCAGCAGCAAGCAGGGCAGCAGCATTTGGTGGATTCTGAAGAGCTGAAGCAAACATAAAGGGGTGAGGAGGACATGGGGGAGGAGAGAGCTTTTACAGGGAACATAATGGAGGACAATATGATGTGTTGAAAGCACAGCAGGGGATACGTCCCAATTATGTCACCAGTGCAGGGATTTGAGTCTTGGGTTCGAAAGGGCAATCGTAGACAAAAGGTGGTAAAGTGGCACTGAATTAATGTGACCATGATTCCCATTCAAGTGAAAACTGTAGAACGTTTTTTTTACACTACCGTTCAAAAATGTGGGGTTACTTAGAAATGTCCTTGTTTTTGAAAGAAAAGCAATTTTTTTGTCCATTAATAACCAGTTGCGACGAGCAAACCCGTATCCGGGAGCATAATCATAGCCTCAAATACATTAGCATAACGCAACGGACATAAATACCCCTAGAAACTTTTCAGAATTCATGAAAATCGCAAATGAAATTAAATAAATATATTCAAACACAAGCTTAGCCTTTTGTTAACAACACTCATCTCAGATTTTCAAAATATGCGTTACAGCCAACGCTAGACAAGCATTTGTGTAAGTTTATCATGGCATAATGCTATGCTAGGCTCTGCTGGCAACATTTTCACGAAAACAAGAAAAGCAACCAAATTAAATAATTTACCTTTGAAGAACTTTGGATGCTTTCACTCAGGAGACTCCCAGTTAGATAGCAAATGTTCCTTTTTTCCAAAAAGATTATTTTTGTAGGCGAAAAAGCTTCCGTTTCTTCACCATGCTTGGCTGAGAAATCGACCGAAAAACTATAACGTCAAACTTTTTTCAAAATTTGCTCCATAATATCGACAGAAACACTGCAAACGTTGTTTAGGATCCATCCTCAAGGTGTTTTTAACAAATATATTCGATAATATATCCGTTGAGGCAGTTGGTTTCTCATAAGAAGCGATTGGAAAAATGGCTACCTCAGTATTTTACTCAAGGTTTTCTGCGGGAGACACCATGTGACCACATGCCATATATGGTCCCTTACAGCCATTCTTCAAGGGAAATGCCTAAAAAGACGTCACAATGCTCTAGACACCTTGGGGAAAACGTGGAAAACGTAAGCTCATTCGTAGCTCATTCACAGCAAGATGAGGCGTCATTGGCATGAGGCGGTTTAAAAAAATGCAGCACTTCCTGATTGGATTTTTATCTGGGTTTCGCCTGTAACATCAGTTCTGTGGCACTCACAGACAATATCTTTGCAGTTTTGGAAACGTCAGAGTGTCTTCTTTCCAAAGCTGTCAATTATATGCATAGTCGAGCATCTTTTCGTGACAAAATATCTTGTTTAAAACGGGAACGTTTTTCATCCAAAAATTCAAATAGCGCCCCCTAAATCCAACAGGTTAAAATAACATAAAATTGATCAGAAATACAGTGTAGACACTGTTAGTGTTGTAAATGACAAATGTAGCTGGAAATGGCAGATTTTTTTATGGAATATCTACATAGGCGTACAGTGGCCTATTATCAGCAACCATCACTCCTGTGTTACAATTGCATGTTGTGTTAGCTAATCCAAGTTGATAATTTTAAAAGGTTAATTGATCATTAGAAAACTATTTTGCAATCATGTTAGCACAGCTGAAAACTGTTGTCCTGATTAAAGAAGCAATAAAACTGGCCTTTAAACTAGATGAGTATCTGGAGCATCAGCATCTATGGGTTCGATTACAGGCTAAAAATGGCCAGAAACAAAGAACTTTCTTCTGAAACTAGTCAGTCTATTCTCAATCACCTCTGACATTATCTCTCATATATTTGTCAGTTCCCCAGCTCTGTTCCCCGCTGCTGCATTGTTTGTCATCTGTCCTTATGTTACCCGATGCTGACGCTGTTGCTTGTTTGTTCCATGTCTGTTGCAGTTAAATGTTGACTCCCGTACCTGCTTCTCAGCTTCAGAGCAAGAGGACAACTACATATAATAATCTGATTAAATTATATATTTACATTAAAATCCAAAGTCTATCAGAATTCCAGTCATTCCAATAAATGTTATACCCCTTGATCTTGAAGAATAGGACTTGGAAATATGGAAGTATAGATTAGCCAAATTGTTTTATCTTAGCATGACCCCAAAACTTTTTATTTTGCGTTATTGAGTGTATGTTTGTTTATTCTATGTGTAACTCTGTGTTGTTGTATGTGTCAAACTGCTTTTCTTTATCTTGGCCAGGTCGCAGTTGCAAATGAGAACTTGTTCTCAACTAGCCGACCTGGTTAAATAAAGTTTAAATAAAAATAAATGTTTGATTTTTCATCGGAGGTTGTCAAGCCAAGGCTTTTTGTATGTGTCCATGTCCTTGTAAGTCTCATTCATTTGATCCGCAGCTCTGAACACTGTATATTCTGTCAGTTTGCAGATATTGCCTGTAATCCATGGTATTTGGTATGGATACGCTCTTATAGTCACTGTAGGGACAACATTGTCTATGCACTTATTGATGAAGCCCATGACTGTTGTGGTAAACTCCTCAATGCTATCGGATGTTTCCCGAAACATATCCCAGTCTGTAATAGCAAATAGTCTTGTAGTCTTGCGACTGCTTCATCTGCCCACTTCCGTATTGAGCACATCACTGGTACTTCTTGTTTGAGCTTTTGTTTTGTAAACAGGAAGCAGGAGAATCGAGTTATGGTTTGATTTGCCAAAGGGAGGACGAGGGAGGGCCTTGTATGCATTTCTGTGGGTAGAACAAAAGTGGTCAAGAGTTTATGCACCCCAAGTTAAATTCTCCACCCACCAAAAACTATTCTGGGTAGAAGTTTCTTGTTTGTTTATGGCCCCATATAGTTTGTTGAGTGCCAGAGTGGTGTTGGCTTGGTGCAGGATGTAGACAGTCATGATAATTACAGATGAGAATTCTCTTGGTAGATAAAAGGGTCTTCAGCATACCATGAGGTATTCTATATCAAAGAGATGGCAGCTTCGATTCAAGTCCTTAGGAAACTGTGCAGTATTTAGTTGTTTTATGTATTATTTCTTACAATGTTATCCCAGAAAACCTTAAGTGTTACTACATACAGCCCATAAGAACTACATGATGCTGCCACCTCTGTGATTTAATCGGTTGGGATGGTATTTTTTGGCTTGCAAGCCTCCCCCTTTTCCTCCAAACATAACGATGGTCATTATGGCCAAACCGTTATTTTTTGTTTTCCGTGAGGACATTTCTCCAAAAAGTACGATCTTTGTCCCTATGTGCAGTTGCAAACCGTAGTCTGGCTTTACTGAGTGGCCTTTTAGGTTATGTGAATATAGGACTCGTTTTACTGTGGATATAGATACTTTTGTACCTGTTTCCTCCATCATCTTCACAAGGTCCTTTGCTGTTGTTCTGGGATTGATTTGCACTTTCACACCAAAACTCACGTTAATCTCTAGGAGACTGAATGTGTCTTCTTCCTGAGCAGTATGACAGCTGCGTGGTCCCATTGGTGTTTATACTGGTGTACTATTGTTTGTACAGATGAGCGTGGTACCTACAGGCATTTGGAAATTGCTCCCAAAGATGAACCAAACTTGTGGAAGTCTTGGCTGATTTATTTGGATTTTCTCATGACGTCAAGCAAAGAGGCACTGAGTTTGAAGGTAGGCCTTGAAATACATCCACAGGTACACCTCCAATTGTCTCAAGTGATGTCAATTATCCTATCTATGACATCATTTTCAGGGAATTTTCAAGCTGTTTAAAGGCACAGTCAACTTAGTGTATGTAAACTTCTGACCCACTGGTTGTGATACAGTGATAGAATTATAAGTGAACGAATCTGTAAATATTTGTTGGAAAAATCCATTGTAACATGCACAAAGTAGATGTCCTAACCGACTTGCAAAACTATCGTTATTAACAAGAAATTTGTGGAGTGGTTGAAAAACGAGTTTTTCCCAAAACAACAGCAAAGGACCTTGTTAAGATGCTGGAGGAAATAAAACAAAAGTATCTATATCCACAGTAAAAAGTCCTATATCCACATAACCTGAAAGGCAGCTCAGCATATGAAGAAGCCACTGCTCCAAAACCACCATAAAAAAGCCAGACTACAGTTTCCAACTGTACATGAGGACAAAGATCATGTAATGGCTGTTTGAAGAAGTGGACCAAAGCACAGCGTGGGAAGTGTTCATGATATTTTAATAGAACTGAACACTGAATAACAAAAACATCAAATGAAGAGTGGTGCCAAGGCTGCGCACTGAGCTCCAGTGCTCCCCACAGCCCGGTTCATGGTGCCTCCTCTACGTCCAGGCCTCATTGTGCGTCTCCTCCCTCCAGCGACGCCCTCCAGTCCGGGCCTCAGTGTTGCCCTCCAATCCAGAGCCTCCAGAGGCGCCCTCCAGACACTGGAGGGACCAGCGATGCTCTCCAGTGAACCTCCAGTGATGAAGCCCTCCAGTCCGGGTAGCCTCCAGCGATGCCCTCCAGTCGGATGCCCCCAAAAATGCCCAGTCTGAAGGTGGCAAATAGCTTCCTAGGGTTAGAGGCAGATGCTTGGAATTTAGAGTGGTAGTGGCTTTAGCAGCAGAGACAGAGGAGGAAAATGTAGAGATGGAGAGCGAAAGGATGCCAGGTCCGCAGGGAGGCGGCCTTTTCCTCCATTTCCGCTCGGCTGCGTGGTCGGAGCCCTGTTCTGTGAGCTCCAATGAGTCGTCGAGCCACGGAGTGGTGGAGGGGAGGATGATAATTACAGATGCCGGCCTGGAAGATAAAAGGACATAGAGAGTCAAAGGATGCAGAAAGGGAAGAGAGGAGGGTTGAGGAGGCAGAATCAGGAGATAGGTTGGAGAAGGTTTTATGCAGAGGGAAGAGATGATAGGATGGAAGAGGAGAAGTAGCGGGGGAGAGGAAGAAGGTTGGGACGGCGCGATACCATCCGAGTAGGGGCAGTGTGGGAAGTGTTGGATGAGAACAGAGGGAAAAGGATACAAGGTAGTGGTCGGAGACTTGGAGGAGTTGCAATGAGGTTAGTGGAAGAACAGCATCTAGTAAAGATGAGGTCGAGCGTTTGCCTGCCTTGTGAGTAGGGGGAAGGTGAGAGGATGAGGTCAAAGAGGAAAGGAGTGGAAAGAAGGAGGCAGAGAGGAATGAGTCGAAGGTAGATGTGGGGAGGTTAAAGTCGCCCAGAACTGTGAGAGGTGAGCCGTCCTCAGGAAAGGAGCTTATCAAGACATCAAGCTCATTGATGAACTCTCCGAGGGGACCTGGAGGCATAAATGATAAGGATGTTAAGCTTGAAAGGGCTGGTAACTGTGACAGCATGAAATTCAAAGGAGGCGATAGACAGATGGGTAAGGGGAGAAAGAGAGAATGACCACTTGGGAGAATGGGATCCCAGGTGCCACCACCCTGGTGACCAGAAGCTCTCGGGGTGTGCGATGACACATTTTCGGAAATTTCCAAGATGAAGCAGTAGGACTTAGTGTTATCTGTGGTGATCCATGTTTCCGTCAGTGCCAAGAATCGAGGGACTGGAGGGAAATAGGCTGAGATGAACTCTGCCTTGTTGGCACAAAGTAGATCGTCAGTTCAGAGGCTACCGGATCTACCTGAACTCCACGTGGGTCGTGCGTTGGGACCACCAGATTAAACTGGCCGCGGCCATGCGGTGTGGAGCGTTTGTATGGTCTGTGCAGAGAAAGGACCTTTGGAGATAACAGGGATAGACAGACAACATAGTTGACAGGCTAACAGAAAGGCTACGCTAATGCAAGGAGATTGAATGACAAGTGGAAAACCACGTCTCGAATGTTCAGAAAGTTAAACTTACAAGGACAAAGATCTTATTGACTAAAATGATTAAAATGATACAGTACTGCAAAGTAGGCTAGCTGGCAGTGGCTGCGTTGTTGACTTTGTAGGCTAGCTGGCACTGTTGTTGACACTACATCTAATCAAGTCGTTCCATTGAGTGTAATAGTTTCTACAGTGCTGCTATTCGGGGCTAGCTGGCTCCTCTAGCAGTGTTGATTACGTTACGTTACGTTAAAGAAGACAATAGCTGGCTAGCTAACCAGAAAATCGCTCTAGACTACACAATTATCTTTGATACACAGACGGCTATGTAGCTAGCTATGTAGCTAGCTACGATCAAACAAATCAAGTCCGGTGCTGTAATGAAATGAAATGAAAATGTGATACTACCTGTGGAGCCCCAGAAGCAGAATGCGACCCCCAACAAGGGTTGTTGAGTCCGGAAGTTCTATTCAGTAGCGTTGGCTAGCTGTTGGCTAGCTAGCAGTGTCTCCAGTCCGGGACCCGACAAATAGCTGGCTAGCTAACCTCGGTAAATTAAGATAATCACTCTAAGACTACACGCTCTAAACTACACAATTATCTTGGATACGAAGACAGCAAAGACAACTATGTAGCTAGATAACACTACACTAATCAAGTCGTTCAGTTGAGTGTAATAGTTTCTACAGTGCTGCTATTCGGTAGACGGTGGACTTTGAGCTTTAAACCTTAGAGCTTTGGTTTGGTCAGGGTGTGATTTGTGTGGGCATTCTATGTTTTTGTATTTCTTTGTTTTGGCCAGGTGTGGTTCTCAATCAGTGACAGCTGTCTATCATTGTCTCTGATTGGGAACCATACTTAGGTAGCTTTTTCCCACATGGTTTTTGTGGGTAGTTATTTTCTGTTTCGTGTTTTGCACCTGACAGGACTGTTTCGGTTTCGGGTTGTTCTCTTTGTTATTTTGTTAGTGTGTTCAGTTTCAAAGCATGAACACTTAAGTTTTAACACGCTTTGGTCCGATTCCTCTTGTTCAGACGACGAAAACTGTTAGACTCGGGTTATTGGTCACCTCCTTGACCTTCTCCCCCAATTGTTCAGTTTGGCCGGGCAGACAGCTCCAGGAAGAGTCTTGGTGGGTTCAAACTTCTTCCATTGAAGAATGATGGAAGCCACTGTGTTCTTGGGGACCTTCAATGCTGCAGACATTTTTTGGTACCCTTCCCCAGATCTGTGCATCGACACAATCCTGTCTCGGAGCTCTACGGACAAATCATTCAACCTCATGGCTTGGTTTTTGCTCTGACATGCACTGTCAACTGTGGGAACATATATAGACAAATGTGTGCCTTTCCTAATCATGTCCAATCAATTGAATTAACCATAAGTGGACTCCAATCAATTATCAAATATATTTCTCCGCCATATTGGAGTCAACAGAAATACGAAATTACATCATAAATATTCCCTTACCTTTGATGATCTTTCATCAGAATGCAGTGCAATGAGTCCTAGTTCCACAATAAATCGTTGTTTTGTTCCATAATGTCCAATACTAGTGTCCAATTAGCTGCATTTGCTAGCACTTTGAGCTCATGTCCCCAAAAGCTGACGCTGGTCCAGGAAAACTCGGACGAAAACTTCAAAAATATATATTCCAGGTCGAATAAACTGGTCAAACTAAGTGGAGAATCAATCTTCAGGATGTTATTTTCATATATATCCAATAACGTTCCAACCGGATCATACATTTTCATCTGCAGCCAAATGGAACGACGGTTACATCCACAGACAAATGTGCCACAGGGAAATGGCTGTGAATTCTGTGAATTCTGCTAAGACAGTGACTATTTCCTCTCCCATTCGGTCGAGGTTCACACCAGAGGCTCCATTCCACGTTCTACTAAATGAGGACATCTAGTGGAAGGCGTAGGAAGTGCTACCAGATCCATATCTTGTTTGGAAGGGAAGGGGTGATGACGTCAAAGTTGACCCACATTCAGAATTTCACTTCTTGTTTGGAAGATTGCCTGCCCTATGAGTTCTGTTATACTCACAGACATAATTCAAACAGTTTTAGAAACTTCAGAGTGTTTTCTGTCCAATAGTAATAATCATATGCATATATTAGCAATGTAGGACAGAGTAGGATGCAGTTCACTATGGGCACGCAATTCTTCCAAAGTGAAAATACTGCCCCCTATCCCCAACAAGTTGCAGGGGGACATGTCTGGCACTGCAGGATTTGAGTCCCTGGCGGCGTAGTGTATTACTGATGGTAGGCTTTGTTACTTTGGTCCCAGCTCTCTGCAGGTCATTCACTAGGTCCCCCCGTGTGGTTCTGGGATTTTTGCTCACCGTTCTTGTGATCATTTTGACCCCACGGGGTGAGATCTTGCGCGGAGCCCAAGATTGAGGGAGATTATCAGTGGTCTTGTATGTCTTCCATTTCCTAATAATTGCTCCCACAGTTGATTTATTCAAACCAAGCTGCTTACCTATTGCAGATTCAGTCTTCCCAGCCTGGTTCAGGTCTACAATTTTGTTTCTGGTGTCCTTTGACAGCTCTTTGGTCTTGGCCATAGTGGAATTTGGAGTGACAGGTGTCTTTTATACTGATAACAAGTTCAAACAGGTGCCATTAATATAGGTAATGAGTGGAGGACAGAGGAGCCTCTTAAAGAACAGTTACAGGTCTGTGAGAGCCAGAAATCTTGCTTGTTTGTAGGTGACCCAATACTTATTTTCCACCATAATTTGCAAATAAATTCATAAAAAATCCTACAATGTGATTTTCTGGATTTTTTTTCTCATTTTGTCTGTCATAGTTGAAGTGTACCTATGATGAAAATTACAGGCCTCCCTCATCTTTTTAAGTGGGAGAACTTGCACAATTGGTGGCTGACTAAATACTTTTTTGCCCCACTGTATATGGACGGAATTAATCGAACAAAAGGACCATTTGTGATGTTTACAGAACATATTGGAGTGCCAACAAAAGAAGCTCGTCAATGGTAAGGCATGATTTATATTTTATTTCTGCGTTTTGTGTAGCGCCTGCAGGGCCGAAATATGCTACTCTCTTTGTTTACTGTTGTGCTATCATCAGATAGTAGCATCTTATGCTTTCGCTGAAAAGCCTTTTTAAAATCTGACATGTTGGCTGGATTCACAACGAGTATAGCTTTAATTTAGTATCTTACATGTGTGATTTAATGAAAGTTTGATTTTTATATAATTTTATTTGTATTTGCCGCTCTGCATTTTCCCTGGCTTTTGGCCAAGTGAGACGCGACTGTCCCCCTATCCTAGAGAGGTTATTAATCCAACTGCCCTTAATGGTTAATCACTTAACCGTTTAGTAAACCTTTAGATTTTAAACTGGTTTGACTGCTATATTTGGATTTTGAGAACTTCAGAAATAAAATGTGTTTGTAAATTGAAAACATCTAAATGACATGTATGATACATGATAACCATACATAATGACCACTCGTTATTGCTAATTGATTTCACATAGTGGTAACCACAATTGGTCACAATATAAAAGGGGGTGTGTGAACACCTGCAATTTATTTCATCATGGAGCAGCATAGACAGCAAGGGAGAGGAAGAAATCAAAGAGGTTGTGGACAAGGGGCCCATCAGAGAGGTCAAAGAGGTGGGCAAATTGCCCCATCAAAGAGGTCAGAGGTGGGCATGGGCCTCATTAAAGAGATCGAAGAGGTGGCCATGGGCCCCATCAAAGAGCTCTAAGAGGTGGGCATGGGCCCAGTCAAAGAGGTCTAAGAGGTGGGCATGGGCCCAGTCAAAGAGTTCAAAGAAGTGGGCATGGGCCCCATCAAAGAGGTCTAAGAGGTGGGCACGGGCCCCGTCAAAGAGGTCAAAGAGGTGGGCATGGGCCTCGTCAAAGAGGTTGAAGAAGTGGGCAAGGGCCTCGTCAAAGAGGTCGAAGAGGTGGGCATGGGCCTCGTCAAAGAGGTTGAAAAGGTGGGCAAGGGCCTCATCAAAAAGATTGAAGAGGTGGGCATGGACCCCGTCAAAGAGGTCAAAGAGGTGGGCATGGGCCTCGTCAAAGAGGTCAAAGAGGTGGGCATGGGCCTCGTCAAAGAGGTTGAAGAAGTGGGCATGGGCCTCGTCAAAGAGGTTGAAAAGGTGGGCATGGACCCCGTCAAAGAGGTCAAAGAGGTGGGCATGGGCCTCGTCAAAGAGGTTGAAGAAGTGGGCATGGGCCTCGTCAAAGAGGTCAAAGAGGTGGGCATGGGCCTCGTCAAAGAGGTCAAAGAGGTGAGCATGGGCCTCGTCAAAGAGGTTGAAGAAGTGGGCATGGGCCTCGTCAAAGAGGTTGAAGAAGTGAGCATGGGCCTCGTCAAAGAGGTTGAAAAGGTGGGCATGGACCCCGTCAAAGAGGTTGAAAAGGTGGGCATGGGTCTCATCAAAGAGATCGAAGAGGTGGGCATGGACCCCGTCAAAGAGGTCAAAGAAGTGGGCATGGGCCTCGTCAAAGAGGTTGAAAAGGTGGGCAGGGCCTCATCAAAAGGATCGAAGAGGTGGGCATGGACCCCGTCAAAGAGGTGGAAATCAGAGAGAGGGAGGCAGATGGCAGGGAACTGTTTTGTCTTATGAAGCCCAGGTCATCGTCATTGAACGTATGTTAAACAGAGTCCTTACCATGGCAGAGACTGTCAAATTAGTTCACCCCAATCTGAAAAGATCAACTGTCAATTCGATCATGAGAACATTTTGCCAAGAAAACCAGTAAGTCTGCAGGATATGCACTATGCTTAACCATTACATTTACAGTAAATTACATATTATAATGCATGTAAATTCACAAAACATTACAGTAGTCTTAAAGTATGATCTATTGACAGCATACTTTGTTCTACCCTCAGAATTGACAGAAAACCCCATGGTGGTGGCCATGGCCGTGTGTTGACCGACCAGCAGGAGTGGACAGTGGTGGAAATGGTGAGGGCCAGGAATGGCTGTCGGCTGTCTGAAATAAAGCAGGCCTTGGAGAACGATGACACCTTTGCCAATGCGGCTTCCATCAGCCTACCAACAATCACCCGCCTTTTGAAGAGGCAGCATGTATTTATGAAACACATTTACCTGGTGCCACTTGAGAGAAACAACGACCGGGTGAAACAACTCCGGGCCGAGTTTGTTCAGGTACAGCACTATATACTGTATTACTGTTACTATTTGATGCACATGCTACTTCAAAATATCATATTGGAACTATACTGTAAAATAATGAATCAAAATATATTTTTAGAGGGTGATGCTGCTTGATTCTGCTGTGAACCATCACAAGTATATCTTTGTTGATGAAGCAGGCTTCAACCTGGCCAAAACCTGACGCCGTGGGAAGAACCTCATCAGTCAACGGGTGACCGTCCAAGTTTCTGGACTACATGGGGGAAACATCTTTCATGACGTTGGCCTGGGGGTAGGTTTATGACAGTCATAAACACCTCTTTCTCCCTTTTTCCTCGCTCTACCCTACTGATGTTACATTTGCAAAACCCTTGGTTAACATAGAGATTCTGGGAACATCAGAAGGTGGGGGTTAATGAACTATATTCTGGTAATCCGACCAATTGAACATATGCGGTGGTACTTAATGAATATGATGTCAGTTCGGTTGTCATCTGAGACATTCTCATCAGTGATAAGATGACAAACTCTACAGTGGAAAGTCTGCACATCAGAGTTATCGGATTCACATGGACTTGTTGTTCAATGTAAATGTTTGAATATGAAATTATTTGTGATGGGATGAAATGTGATTTTAGCTTCTAAAATGTGAGAATTGGGTTTTTATAAGGTTAGGGCTCTGCTCAATCAGTGGCCCTCCCCTGTGAAGGGACATGGGCTATAAAACGTTTCAAACACGCCCTCCTCTCCCTTCATATATAAAGCCTTGACGACAATATAACCTTCTGTTCCAAGTATGTGAGGACAACGGTCCGATGTCAGAATGGTTCAGATAATAACTACAGAAAGAAGCCAACATCAGCGTGAGCTTTTGTTGCGAATGGTATGAACTTTGAACTCTTATTCACTACAGAAGTGATACCTCCTAGCCGTTGAGTTAGCAACCGCAGCTGCAAATGAGGGTTAGGAAGTAACATACAGAGTATCGCGTCTATCACACAACGAAGTTACTACAACGTATCCAATTGACCACCAGAGACATTCTTCAAAGGACAAAGGACTCGGTTTGGCAACAGGGCCTTCCATCTACGACCAACCTACCGAAGCGCAGCTCAGAGTAAATATTTATTGCATTTTCCTTTTCCAAATGGGCGGTAATTTAGAATGCATAAGATATTGTATTTACGATAGCACAGCTTCGCCCTTTGTTCCTCACTCTTCCCGCTCTTTCACTCAAACCCAGCCCCTTTTCTTTTGTGTAACAAGCTGTCATATCTGTTCCGCCCACTAGGGACGTTTTCCTTTATGACTTCATTTGTAATCAAGTTATGATTTCATTATGTGTATGTGTAATTCTGTGTGATTAGTTAGGTATTTAGTAAATAAATAATTAAACCCAATTTTGTATTGCTGATTCAACTTGTTAGCCAGGGTTCGTGCAGCTAACCAAGTATTTACAACTTTCAGATGAGACTGAATTAAGATTTCAATGAATGGGTCCGGATGTCTCTATCGTGTATCTATGTTTTTATTTTACCCTTATTTTAACAGGTAAGTTGACTGAGAACACATTCTCAATTACAGCAACGACCTGGGGAATAGTTACAGGGGGAGGAGAGGGGACGAATGAACCAATTGGAAGTGTATTTGCAATCCTTTTACAAATGGCTGCACAGAATAAAGAAATGTTTTGCTGAAGTTTCAGTGAGGTGTAGAGAGAGAACAAGTTGGTCACAGTCATAACAACATGGCTGTGTGGTTCTACTGCAGGGAGGAAGGCATCCATAATTCACCAGGGTCTGCCACAGAGAGATGGCTTTTCCGTCCCACAGGAGCCATATTGAGTTTATATGCTGGTGCCTGCTCTCTCTCAGTGCGGAGGAGAAACACCCTGTCCCTCTCTGGCCCGGCCTGTGCCAGATCTAAGGTGACATGCCTGGTGTATATTGTTCCTGAACCCAGCACCCCACAACCGCTGGGACAGGACCTAACTCAGTCACTATGACAACCAGGACAGGACTTTCTGACTCTGAGCCCCAGGTCAGCCATAATGTAGAAGGACATTCAGCATGCTGCAGTGCAACACACACAAATTAGAAAGGAAAACACAAAGGTGGGATCAGTGGCAATTTGACTCTATAGACATGGGTGATTAAAAACATCTTAATCTCAACTCTGGTGTATAAGGATTGTAGTTTCATAGGATGAGTTTTCCTGTGGAACGTGCGTACGTGGTGGAACAATTATCACTGCTCACATTTTAAGAGGGCTCAACACACAGTACGAACGAATCAAAATATACAAGCTAGCTGCAGAAAAAGAGCAGATGCCCAGCTGAATGTGTGTTGCATGGTGCACACTATCTAAGGTGAATGCACCAATTTGTAAGTCGCTCTGGATAAGAGCGTCTGCTAAATGACTTAAATGTAATGTAAATGTAACTAACCCATTAATTAGCTAACAATGCTTGCATAGTTTAATAGAAATAATCAGAAGTCTCCCAGTAATAGCATTTCCTGTAAATGAGCTGTGCACACATTGGAGTGACTAAGCACTCAATTAAACACCCCCACTGTCTCTTCATGGGCCTGCCTGCTTTTCAATCATGAGGTGCACCAGACAATGATGCTCTTTACCCAGGGGTGCCCACCACTAATGCACTAGCTGATTACACAAACATACATATTAAATTGGGACATATTGATCCCCTGCTCAACGGACCAAGCAGTCTGTCTCTCCTCTACAAGTCCCTCCTCCTCTAAGGATTTAAAATGCACTCATCCAGCCCTGGAGAGGAGAGAGGACATCTTCGAAAAAACAACTAGTCTACGGCCATTGACTGTAACACACAATAAATGCTCCTTGACTGCAGCACTGTGTGACATCAGGGTTAAATACTGTTGGATAAATGTGAAGTGGGGAGAGTTATGAAGTGTATTTTCAAAAGTAAATTATAAAGGTTTTTGTTAGAATTGGCTAATTTCTACAGTATGATTCCTCTTTCTTTCATTAGGTCTTCCCTGAAAGAAAAAAAAATCACCGCAGTTTTGTTCGACAGAAGAGAGCCGTTACACTATCTCCTCCTCTGACGAAGAGGTAGAACAAGGATCGGACCAAAATGCAGCGTGATGATTCATGATATATATTTTAATGAAGGAAAAACAAAACAAGCGGAAACTACAAAATAATGAAAAGTGAAAAACCGAAACAGCCCTATCTGGTGCAAACACAAAGACAGGAACAATCACCCACGAAACACTCACAGAATATGGCTGCCTAAATATGGTTCCCAATCAGAGACAACGATAATCACCTGACTCTGATTGAGAACCGCCTCAGACTACTTAGACACCCGACAAAACTCCAAACAAAAACACACCACAATAACCCATGTCACACCCTGGCCTGACCAAATAAATAAAGAAAACACAAAATACTAAGACCAAGGCGTGACAGACAGACTGGCTGGAGCTTCCTCACTTCCATGGAATTTCTCAGCCTGTTCATAGAAGTTAACAGTCAATAATAACAAAAGTATATTATAAACATGAATTACATGTTGATTACAGAGGAATGTTTAAACCATTCCACTCAGGCATTGTGCATAATCACATTTTAGGGAAGACCCAGATGCAGACAGTGTTGAAGTAACAAAAGTTTATTAGTAGAACATGGGGCAGGCAAAATGACAGGTCAAGGGCAGGAGCAAAAATGTTTGTTTTTTTTAAACTGTTTTTCCTTTGCCATTATGGGGGTACTGTGTAAATATATTTTTTTATACATTTGAAAATAAAACATAAAAAAATATGGAAAAACGCAATAATCCGTCAGCAACAGGAAATTAAAGTTTTATGGTGATTATAATTAATGGACATTTTTGTAGGGGTTGATTCATTTTTTTGTTACAGCAAGTCAAGTCTGAAATTTCAAAGTAGAAATGACAAATTACACTTACAAATACACTACAGGTTTGCATTTCCTGCTGTGTTGGACAATTTTCAGCAACAAAAAAAGAGTGATCAAATTAAGATCCTACATCTAAGCATATCCTGGCTAATAAACAACCTTGATTGGAAGAGAATCTATTAATACTGTACCATGTTCCTGATGGGACGTAATGTTCTGTAATAGTACAGCGGGAGACTGCTGTGGAAGAAGAGCGTGACTCATGCTCAGATCTTTGTTCGAGGCAAAGGCTATTTTTCCTCATAATCAGATAGGGCTCATGAACATCACAGTGGTGAATTAGGTCAGTGTGAGTGTTAACTTCATTACCCCAGTATTAAGTTGAAGGTATGGAGTGGAAAGACATTATAATCAGCCCCTTTGATTTGGCCCAATTAGTCCATTAAGGTGATGGAATACTGAATGCTTCACATCAGGAAGAATGCATATAGTACTATTGTCACGAACGTCGTCAGGGAAATGACCGGACCAAGGTACAGCGTGGTGGGCGTACATTTCTTTTATTTATGAATGTCGCCAACAAAAAAAAGAAACAACAAAATGAACATGAAGCTTACTAGGGCTATACAGGCCACTAACAAAGTCAACTACCCACAACTAAGGGGACAAAACAGGCTGCCTAAGTATGATTCCCAATCAGAGACAACGATAGACATTTGTCCCTGATTGAGAACCATACCCGGCCAAAACATAGAAACAGAAAATCTAGAAATAAAGATACTAGAATGCCCACCCTAGTCCCAAAGGTGCGGACTCCGGCCGCAAAACCTGACTATAGGGGGGGTCCGGTTGGGCATCTACTTCGGTGGCGGCTCCGGTGCGGGAAGCAGACCCCACTCCACCTCTGGCTCTCCCCACTTTGGTGGCCCCTCTGGACTGGGGACCCTCGCTGCAGGCCCAGGACTGGGAACCCTCTTTGGTGGCCCCTCTGGACTGGGGACCCTCGCTGCAGGCCCAGGACTGGGAACCCTCATTGCAGGCCCCTTACTGGAGGCCGTCGCTGCAGGCCCAGGACTGGGAACCCTCATTGCAGGCCCCTGACTGGAGGCCGTCGCTGGAGGCTCCGGACTGGAGGCCGTCGCTGGAGGCCGTCGCTGGAGGCTCCGGACTGGAGGCCGTCGCTGGAGGCTCCGGACTGGAGGCCGTCGCTGGAGGCTCCGGACTGGAGGCCGTCGCTGGAGGCTCCGGACTGGAGGCCGTCGCTGGAGGCTCCGGACTGGAGGCTCCGGACTGGAGGCCGTCGCTGGAGGCTCCGGACTGGAGGCCGTCGCTGGAGGCTCTGGACTGGAGGCCGTTTCTGGAGGCTCTGGACTGGAGATCGTCGCTGCAGGCTCCGGGCCTTGGATCATCACTGCAGGCTCCGGGCCATGGATCATCATTGGAGGCTTCGTGCCATGGATCATCACTGGAGGCTTTGTGCCATAGATCATCACTGGAAGCTTGGTTCTTGGTGTAGGCACCGGATTCACTGGGCCGTGGAGGCGCACTGGAAGTCTCGAGCGTAGATCCTGCACAACCCGTCCTGGCTGGACGGTTACCTTCGCCCGGCAAATGGGCTGTGCAGACTCACCGGAGACACAGTGCACAGAGCTGGCGCAGGATATCCTGCGCCGAAGAGACACACTGGAGGTCTGGCTCACTGAGCCGGCAACATCCGTCCTGGCTGGATGCTTACTCTAGCCCGGCTGATGTGGGGAGCTGGAATGTAGCCCACGGGGCTGTGAATGCGCACTGGAGACATCGTGCGCTCCACCGCATAACACGGTGCCTGACCAGTACCACGCTCCTTCCGGCAAGCATGAGGAATCGGCTCAGGTCTGAATCCTGACTCTGCCACACTCCCTGTGTGCCACCCCCCAAAATGTTTTGGAGTGGCCTCCCGGTCCTTCTCTGGCCCGGCTGACAATCCTGGGCCCTTTTTCCTCGCTGCCTCGGCCTTCCTCGCTTCTTCCACCTGCTCCCACTGCAGGCGATCCTTTCCTGCCAGGATCTCCTCCCACGTGCAGGATCCTTTCCCATTCAGGATATTCTCCCATGTCCAGCCCTCCTTACCACGCTGCTTGGTCCGTTTGTGGTGGGTAGTTCGGTCACGATCTTCGTCAGGGTGGGAATGACCGGACCAAGGTGCTTGGTTTTTTATTTATAAATGTCACCAACAAAACAAAGAATAAGGACCATGAAGCTTACTTCGGCTATACAGGCCACGAACAAAGACAACTACCCACAACTAAGGTGGCAAAACAGGCTGCCTAAGTATGATTCCCAATCAGAGACAACGATAGACAGCTGTCCCTGATTGAGAACCACACCCGGCCAAAACATAGAAACAGAAAACATAGAAATAAAGAAACTAGAATGCCCACCCTAGTCACACCCTGGCCTAACCAAAATAGAGAATAAAAGCCTCTCTATTGCCAGGGCGTGGCAACTATTGTCACGGTTGTTGTAAGAACGGGACCAAGGTGCAGCGTGTGTAGAGTTCCACATATTTATTCCAAAGTGAAACTTAGCAAAACAAAATATTTCAATAAACGAGCAACGAAACGTGACTACGTGGTGCACGTGCACAAACACAAAACAATATCCCACAAAGCAGGTTGGAACAGGGAACCCTTTAGTATGATCCCCACCATAGAAATATATAACCTAGAACACCCCCTAGTCACGCCCTGACCTACTACACCATAGAGAACCAAGAGCTCTACGGTCAGGGCGTGACAAATATATAGGGGAACATCCTGTAGGATCTTTAAAACGCTATGCATTGTCACTGTATAACATATTTTTAGGAGATCATTGAGACCTTTCTGAGCTTATGGTTGTTTCATTAGGGTTTATATTCACAGCACGCTGTACTTACATAGTACATGTAAAATGTATTCAGAAATAGATTAAAAACCAGGAGTGTGTAATAAAGTATGTGAGAAGCCCTCTCCAAAATCAAGGCTCTACTACCTCTTGTTTCATAAGCCATGGTTCCAGTGGAGGCTGCTGAGGGGAGGACAAAGCAAATGGAATGGCATCAAACCATGTGTTTGATATATTTGATACCATTCCACTAATTCCGCTCCAGTCATTACCACGAGCCCATCCTCCAATGAAGGTGCCACCAACCTCCTGTGCATGGTTCTAAATGAGATGAGAATGCATCTCATTTCGGGGCAGATGATGATGACATATCACTGCATATCTCTCCACTGTAGCCAGGCAGGGCCTGAATAATGAATCCACAGCCTTGATCCACTTCTGACAGATTGTGTTCTGTCTCAGCTTGTAAAATGCACTTTAATAGCATGTTACATTAATACAGTACATTGTGGTACTGTACATCACAATTCCAGTCAGACTCTCCAATGGTGGCTGACCGCAGTAGCAGAAAAAGAGTGCAGCAAATGTGTTTAATTTCACAATGAAGATGTTACCAAACCAAATCCTCTGATATCCGTATCAGGCTTACAGCCACTTACATTCCTGTAGTGGCTCTAGCCACATCAAATTGCTATGAGCCTTTAAAGCAACTTATGGAAGACCATTGAGTGCTGTTCGTCTTACAGAGACATTCAGTAACCTTGGTACCAATACTCAGTGTATGGTAGGCCTACATGTTTTGCAGGTCTGCTTCCCAAAGTATGGAATGTACACTAGGTGTGAAATGTACCTTCAGTGAACACTTAAAACGTAATGACTTATTTCATGTTGCAAGCAATCAAAGTTTATTCATCAAAGTTAATTGAAATGTAATTTCTTTCACTTGGCAACAACTTTCAAGATGACATTCATCCATAATCTCCATTTGTGTTCTGAATTTCGAGCTTTGATTTCTGAAATAGAATTTGACATAATTTTTAAAAAAATCCAATAACAAGAAGGGTAATAACAAAGGGAATAGCAATCAGGTGAGGAAAGAAGATTCATTTGCTTTGAACAAGCAATGGATTGCTGCCTCTCCATTAAGGTTTGGATAATAGCATTGGCCTCAGTCCTAAGGGTTTCAATGTCCAGCCATTGAACAGGCGTTGGGGATAATTTAGTTGAAGTCATCCTATAGGAGCTAACCCAGGTATTAGTTCTACGAGATACCCGTCATCTTTACTCAGACAAAATATATAGGATTGAAAGGTCTGCATTCAAAGGTAGTGTATCTGCAGGCAGGTCTGTCAGATGCTGATGCAGAGAGAGCAGTGTTGCCATTGTTGCACAGCAGCCACTTATTATGGCACAGCTGTCATCACAGCTCAGTTGCTTTGTTGTGCAGCAGATGGTAGTTATTTATAAGGGTCAAATATTATATTTGTGGGTGGAGGTAAACCTTTTTTAACCAATCCTTTCATGAGCGTCCCAGTCAAACAAATAAATTGTTATTTATTGTAGAAAGCTGGTTACCAGCTATACCTGGCAAGGATTTGTTATTGTAATTTTAAAAAAAGCTTTGATTCTGAGAAAAGCTGCAAATGATTCATCTGGGTATATATTGATTTGACATGATTGTTGATGATCAGTACCATACCTCAAGCCAAAATCTATTGCTGTGTGGGAGGACTGAGTGGGCCGATAGCCAGAGTCAGTGAGAGAGAGGGCGTGGGTTGGTGCGGGGAGCAAGAGAGAGAGAGAAAGCGAGAAAGGGAGCGGGCTCTGCTCTGGAAGGATTACAAGGCCACATCCTGCCTGACCACTTTTACAGAGTTTTCAAAGTCAGGGTGATCAGGCAAGAGGCTAGTCTTTCACTTCACAATTAGATAAAAAGGGACCGGATGTTTCCCAAGTCACAAAGTTGGTTCTGAATGAAGTAAGAAGCTTTTTAAGACCTTCCACACATAGCACTGGAATGAAAGATCTTTCAAAAAGGCCAGTGTGCATTTTGTACATTGAACTGTGCAGTCATTTCCGAGCAACTTGTGCAGGTGTAAGCACCCCTCCAGGTCTCTTCAGTGACAAAATAGGAACCCCACAGAGGGCAAGCAGCAGGTTGCTGTAAATAATTAGCTTTCCATTAAGTTGCCCGTAAACCTTGCACTAATTGATGTCATGACATGTAGAAAGGCTCCAGTGCATGTTTTTGCATGCATTACAGTTAAGACAGTCAGCAAGGCATTTTCCTTTCCGCTTTTTAATTACCTTTCAAATGTTTGGGAGCTAATAAATTGAGTCCTGGAATGGGGCGGACTTTATCATACAGTAGAGGGACAACAAAAAAGTATTTAATAATAGGTTTAAAAATGTTATATTTAACCAAAAATGAAAAGCTTCAACGGCCTTTAACCTCACTTATACAGTGCCTTCGATCGTGAAAGCATTCAGGCCCCTTGACTTTTATCACATTTTGTGCCTTTTACTGAGGAGTGGCTTCCGTTTGGCCCCTCTACCATAAAGGCCTGGTTGGTGGAGTGCTGCAGATATGGTTTTCCTTGCTCAGTTTGGCCGGGCAGACAGCTCTAGGAAGAGTCTTGGTGGTTCCAAACTTCTTCTATTTAAGAATGATGGAGGCCATTGTGTTCTTGGGGACATTCAATTCCTTTGGCTTGGAGGAATTAAAAAATATATATATATATTTTATTTTACCTAACCCTTTAACTAGGCAAGTCAGTTAAGAATAAATTCTTATTTTCAATGACGGCCTAGGAACAGTGGGTTAACTGCCTGTTCAGGGGCAGTTGGCTGGGTTTTTGCTCTAACATGCACTGTCAACTGTGGGACCTTATGTAGACAGGTGTGGGCCTTTCCAAATCATGTCCAATCAATTGAATTTACCACAGTTGGACTCCAATCAAGTTGTAGAAACATCTCAAGGATGCACCTGAGCTCAATTTCAAGTCTCATAGCAAAGGGTCTGAATAGTTATGTAAATATGTTACTTCTGCTTTTTTATTTCTTTAAACCTGTCTTCGTTTTGTCAGTATGGGGTATTGTGTGTAGATTGCTGATGGTTTTTATTTAATACATTTTAGAATAAAGCTGTAACTTATCAAAATGTGTAAAAAGTCAAGGGGTCTGAATACTTTCCGAAAGCACTGTTTCCTGAAAGAAAGATTACAAAGGAACTCAGTGGTGAGTCACTCAAAGGCCCTCATCTTAGATACATAAATCTCTTCTACTAATAGCAGAATATCTGTCTCAAAGCCTTCCATTCATATGATGATAAATATACAAGACACTTGAAAATATATTAAAAGTCTTGAGTAGTTTCAAGAGAGCTAATGTGGCTGTGGAAATGGGACTTTGATATCAGCATGTTTTGTATGTTCACCGGTAGCAGACGAGTTTCACATCTCTCTATGAAAAGCAGAGATCAAATACTCTGATTAAACTGAGGTTGGGATAAAATTATACAGATGTAGGATCTCAATTTGATCACCATGTTGCAGGAAGACTTTCCTGCAATGCAGGACATTTTAAAGTTGTAGGGTATATTGAGGTTGTAAAAGGTGAAGTTAGATATTTCCTCTCTGAAATTTCTGACTTGATTTCCCCTTACGAAAAATGTATAAGCCCCTACAAAAATGTACATTAATTGACATTCACGTAATAATTTACAATTTACATTTCCTGGATTATTTTCCTGCTGTAGCAAACTGGCTCAATTTAAGATCTTACATCTGTTTACACTTTATGAACATTTGTGCTTTTAAGTGTGACACTATCTGTCACGTTCTGTCCATCGTTCGTATGTGTTTTCCTTGTTTTAGTGTTGGTCAGGACGTGAGCTGGGTGGGCATTCTATGTTGTGTGTCTGGTTTGTCTATTTCTATGTTTGGCCTGATATGGTTCTCAATCAGAGGCAGGTGTTAGTCATTGTCTCTGATTGGGAACCATATTTAGGTAGCCTGTTTTGTGTTGGGTTTCGTGGGTGATTGTTCCTGTCTCTGTGTTTTGCACCAGATAGGGCTGGTTTTGGTTTTCCGCGTTTATTGTGTTGTAGTGTTCATGTTTATCCGTTTTTATTAAACATGAGTCAATATAACCACGCTGCGTTTTGGTCCTCCTCTACTTCACCACAGGAAAACCCTGACAGAATCACCCACCAACCAAGGACCAAGCGGTGTGGTAACGGGTAATGGCAAAAGCAGCAGCAGGAGAAGGAACAGAGGCAGCAGCAACAGGATCAGCAGCAGTGGGAAATGCTGAACTATTTGGATAAATGGACTTGGGAGGAGATCCTTGACGGAAAAGGACCCTGGGCAGAGCCATGGATGGAATTGGAGCTGTCGGCGAAGCAGAGTGCTGAGTCTAAGAGTGTGGAGGATGTATTGGACAGAGTAGAAAGAAAGCTGTTGGTTTGGCATAGTATGCACGGCATACCAGTGCCAGCACCACGCATCAGGCCTACAGTGCGTCCCGCCTGTCCAGCGCTGCCGGAGCCTTCCTCCTCTCCAGCGCAGCCAGAGTCTCCCGCCTGTCCGGCGCTGTCAGAGCTACCGCCCCTCATGCCAGAGGCGCCAGACCCCCTCATTCCAGAGGCACCAGTGCTCTTCAGTCCAGCGCTACCAGAGCCTTTTTCTCCAGTCTGCCGAGTGCCGTCTGAGCTACCTGTCTGCCCAGCACCGTCTGAGCTACCAGTCTGCCCAGCGCCGCCAGTGCCGCCAGTCTGCCCAGCGCCGTCTGAGCCACCCGTCTGCCCAGCTCCGTCTGAGCTACCAGTCTGCCCAGCGCCGCCAGTCTGCCCAGCGCCGCCAGTGCCGCCAGTCTGCCCAGCGCCGCCAGTGCCGCCAGTCTGCCCAGCGCCGCCAGTGCCGCCAATCAGCCAGGATCCGCCAGTCAGCCAGGATCCGCCAGTCAGCCAGGATCCGCCAGTCAGCCAGGATCCGCCAGAACTGCCAGTTGGCCAGGATCTGCCAGTCAGCCAGGATCCACCAGTCGGCCAGGATCTGCCAGTCAGCCAGGATCAGTTAGATCCGCCATTCAGCCAGGATCCGCCAGAAGTGCCAGTCAGCCAGGATCTACCCGATCTGCCAGTCGGCCAGGATCTGCCAGTCAGCCAGGATCCGCCAGTCGGCCAGGATCTGCCAGTCAGCCAGGATCAGTTAGATCTGCCAGTCAGCCAGGATCTGCCCGATCTGCCAGGATCCGCCAGTCTGCCAGGATCCTCCAGATCTGCCAGGATCCGCCAGGATCTGCCAGTCGGCCAGGATCTGCCAGTCGGCCAGGATCTGCCAGGATCCGCCAGTCTGCCAGGATCCGCCAGTCTGCCAGGATCCGCCAGATCCGCCAGTCTGCCAGGATCCGCCAGTCTGCCAGGATCCGCCAGTCTGCCAGGATCCGCCAGATCCGCCAGTCTGCCAGGATCCGCCAGTCTGCCAGGATCCGCCAGATCCGCCAGTCTGCCAGGATCCGCCAGTCTGCCAGGATCCGCCAGTCTGCCAGGATCCGCCAGAACTGCCAGTCGGCCAGTATCCGCCAGTCGGCCAGGATCAGTTAGATCCGCCATTCAGCCAGGATCCGCCAGAAGTGCCAGTCAGCCAGGATCTGCCCGATCTGCCAGTCTGCCAGGATCCGCCAGTCTGCCAGGATCCGCCAGTCTGCCAGGATCCACCAGTCTGCCAGGATCCGCCAGTCGGCCAGGATCAGTTAGATCCGCCATTCAGCCAGGATCTGCCAGTGTGCCAGGATCCGCCAGTGTGCCAGGATCCGCCAGGATCTGCCAGTCGGCCAGGATCTGCCAGGATCTGCCAGTCGGCCAGGATCAGTTAGATCCGCCGTTCAGCCAGGATCCGCCAGTCTGCCAGTATCTGCCAGTCAGCCAGGATCTGCCGGAACCACCAGCCAGCCAGGATCTGGTAGATCCATCAACCTGCCTGAGCTTCCCCTCGGTCCCGAGCTTCCCCTCGGTCCCGAGCTTCCCCTCGGTCCCGAGCTTCCCCTCGGTCCCGAGCTTCCCCTCGGTCCCGAGCTACCTCAGTCCAGTGGGGCCCATTGTTAGGTTTCCTAGGCCAAGGTTAGCGGCGAGGGTCGCCACTCAAGGGACACTAAGGAGGTGGACTAAGACAATTATGGAGTGGGGTCCACGTCCAGAGCCGCCACCGCGGAGAGATGCCCACCCAGACCCGCCCCTATAGGTTTAGGTTGTGCGTTCGGAGTCCGCACCTTGGGGGGGTTCTGTCACGTTCTGTCCATCGTTCGTATGTGTTTTCCTTGTTTTAGTGTTGGTCAGGACGTGAGCTGGGTGGGCATTCTATGTTGTGTGTCTGGTTTGTCTATTTCTATGTTTGGCCTCATATGGTTCTCAATCAGAGGCAGGTGTTAGTCATTGTCTCTGATTGGGAACCATATTTAGGTAGCGTGTTTTGTGTTGGGTTTCGTGGGTGATTGTTCCTGTCTCTGTGTTTTGCACCAGATAGGGCTGGTTTTGGTTTTCCACGTTTATTGTTTTGTAGTGTTCATGTTTATCCGTTTTTATTAAACATGAGTCAATATAACCACGCTGCGTTTTGGTCCTCCTCTACTTCACCACAGGAAAACCCTGACACTATCATATGAAACAAGTCCAAGATTCAAATCAAGATTATCATCAGTAAAAACTGATCAAACATGCAGTTCTACAGGGAGTAATATTTGCAGTGTATTTTAAGAATGGATACTGGACTGTTATTCACTTGTTGCATGATTCTTGTACTGACATGGTCCATGTCTAAAACAAGTTACCCTGTCTGGGATAAGTTGTAACACAGCCAGGGAAGTACATTTACTGTTCTTATCTTTGATTGACAGGGAGAAAGGAAGATGGATGAGATTTATTTAAGAAAAGTCACAGACAGAGGGGTCACGACTGTGAAAATGGCAGAGATATTTCAATTTAAAATACATTTTGAGTCAAAATGACTCACTCTGCCTTTCAAGTGTTAAAGGAGAGGGATGTAAAAGAACAGAGATATATTTAACAGAGCGGAGGATGGGAGGACTGAATAAAAGTTCTCATCTGTAGATCACCCTGCACATGTCCTGTCAAGTAGTCTACATGATGAGACATATTCCTCACCAACTGAATTTGGAATGAAAGTCAGATCAGAAGAGAGCCAGTATGGGTGTGTCAAACTGCTAGCCAATGCTGTTTATCTAAGTCTATAGGTATTTTTGGGGGGGGGGGAGTATAGAATTTGAGCAGCCTTCTTCTAAAGGGAAGATGACAATTGTTTCTGTCCCTCCCTACTGCTTCTATTCTATCAAGGAGAATAATGATTATCAGCAGCTAATCAATCAATCGATCAATCAAGATTTTTTTTAGTTAGTTAGAAAATATTAAAAGGCTAAAGCCTACAAACACATCTTCCCTTTCACATAAGTGCTGGTCAATGAGATTGAACAATTGTTTTTTCATTGGCTATAATATAATATGATAGTCTTTATTCTTCCATTGTAGGGATGTCTTTTTTTTGTTGCTGCTTTACCATTTGGCGTGTATCGAACATTGGGTATTGTGGGGTCTGTGGGGATTGAGCACGTGACAGCATATTTTATAGGATCTCAAGGAAAAACTGTTTATTTTTACTTGCTACGTTAGGTTACACTGTACTAGATCTGCGCTGATACGTCGAGAGCGGATTTGTCGAACATCACAACTGCGCTGCTCAGGCTTTCTGAATAGAGACAATTGGCCAAATTAAACAGTGAGAGCTACCCAAACGCTTGAGACATGAAGAAACATCGATGAACTGGTCGTTTTTTTAGAGTAATGCAAGCAGCCTTCCTTCAACGAGTTCACCTGTATTGCGGTTAGTCGCGCGCCAAGCATACAAGAACCGATTCATCCAGTGGATGCAGCCGTACTGGCTCCACCAAAAGGTAAGATATTGTTTTTGTTTATTAATAGTCGGCATGTTGCATTTTATAGTGTCCATATGGTTGTAGTTTTTATTTATCTGATTATCAAGTCTCATAAAGCGCATAAAACGTTCAACCATCTAATTTGTCTTCTATGTTAGGCTATACTTAAATTAGCGTACGATCTGCCGAAACAACCCTTATAGTCACGTGTTTATTTCACTGACCATAACACGCTCCGCCGATGTACATAGCACAATACCTTGTTGCGCTCTAGTAGTCTGTCGAGAGAGTAGTAAGGAGTGGCAACTCCTTTATTTATGATGTAGCAGCCTACACAGTTTCTTACTACCTGGTATATCAAGTTGTATATCACGACTCTGCTCTATGAGTCCCAATGAAACAGAACAGTTGATATATTGTTATGTAGGCATGTTACCATGTGGTTAACGTTCTAAGTCTGTAATAATAACATTTAGAAGTATGACCCGCTGTAAAATAAAGCCCATATAGCAGGTGTCACACAGCTCCTTATTATGCACATGTAATAGTACTGTCCATGGCCTCTAGTTGATCATGAATACCTATTACCTTACTATGATGGCAACTACAGTTGATAAATACATGATTTGATTTCCAAATATATCCTTGAAGGCCCAATCCAGAAAATGGATAAAGACTTAATTTCCAGTTACAAAAGCTGATTTAAAAACCAGTTGGCTTTAGGTCAGCAGTGTCAAAGTAATTTTTTCTAGTGGTTGCTCAGTGATAGTCGTATCTAGATGTTTTACCTACAGTATACTATGACTAATTATCTTAGAGTGCAAGCTATACGCCTGGTGAATGAGACTCTGAACCTTGTCTGTTGTATGTATCATTGTCAGAGATATTTGTCCCATCTCAGCAATGAGAGTTAGACTCAGTGCTGCCTGCTGCGGTGGAGCTGGGGCAAGCAGGCAGACTATTTTATCTCTCTCTCTATCCACAATTAGTTTGCTTCGTCAGCCTTATGTCTCAGCAGAAATTGGAAAAACAAATTAGCAGTTGATTCAGTATGGGCTTTTGATTGCTTGTGCAAACCATTTGCAACAAGGAAGGTCTATTAACTAAGGTTAAAAAAGACAGCACTCTCCAGAAATTCATGGATTGAGATATTTTATATTGAGAGAAAAATGTAACACTGTCAATGTCTCCAAGCCTTAACATTAACATAGTATTCCCCTGTTGCTTATGGCTGGATAGGCTTGCATTGTCCCCTCCTCTCTGTGAAGAAAACCTGACAGCTGCTTGGGTGCAATGTAGTCCAGGGTCCTAAAGCTATTTGCTTTTTGTTTCTTTCTAGACTGACCTTCTGGATGTAATTAATGGGTCTCTACACTTCACAGGAATAAAACAGAAAAATTCCATTATTTTCTGCTGAAAGTGTGGGAGCTTACTGGCGGCTCAATTTTGCCAAAGGGCCAATGCTGATCGTCTGTTGGCCTAGTTCAGTTTTTGATTTGTTTATGTAAATTCCACTTGATGATGTACCTATGAGGCCGTTGTCATTGGTGATGTTGTCGTCTTTGCTCTTGTTACCATATTAAGACGTTGTCATGAGGTTCCCTGGAAAACTACAATGCTCCCTCCCTCCAGCAGTTTTCTATGCAATTAAGTAAGTTAAGGTCATCCAGATGATCTGTTGGCAGATATACCAATACTTTTATAGCCATCTGAGCATTCCTCATTGGTACCAGCCCAACATTTTCCTGAAATAAGTCTGCTAAATAAGCAAAGATATAAACTAAGATTCCATTGCCTTGAAATTTCCCAGGTTTGTCTTTGAAAACACTTGAGCTGGCACCCATGTACCCCTCTTTCTATATTCTGGAACATGACTTTGTTCATTCTTCTATGTAAAATGAAAATTAGAGTGAACTCAAGATTTACCATAAAACATTGCGACCTACTCAACACTCTCAGAATCTACACTCTGTGGTGCACTTGCAGTTTAATCTAATTGATCATTTTATTCCCTATTGTTTTGCAATTCTAAATTTAGGGAAAGGGAAATTGGAACAATAATCACAATCAGAAGTAGCGTTTGTTCCCCCTGATGCTGCAGCCCATGCCAAACATCTCAGTTCTTTCTCTTCTCCCAGAGTGGTATACTACAAAGCACCTTTTCCTCACTCCTATCGATCCTTCTTCTATCTGTGGAACAGCTTGTTCCAATTTGGCCATAGACATAATCAATGACTGAATATGCATATAATCTATAGAAGGGTTTTGTAACCTCTAAACCTGGAAATTTGACTGTTAAACTCATGGGTACACTATAGAGGTCGACCGATTAATTGGAATGGCCGATTTAATTAGGGCTGATTTCAAGTTTTCATAACAATCGGAAATCGGTATTTTTGGGCGCCGATTTGCCGATTAAAAAAAGTATATTTTTTATGATACCTTTATTTAACTAGGCAAGTCAGTTAAGAACATATTTTTATTTTCAATGACGGCCTAGGAACAGAGGGTCAACTGCCTTGTTCAGGAGCAGAACGACAGATTTTCACCTTGTCAGTTCGGGGGATCCAATCTTGCAACCTTACAGTTAACTAGTCCAACGCAATAACGACCTGCCTCTCTCTCGTTGCACTCCACAAGGAGACTGCCTGTTACGTGAATGCAGTAAGCCAAGGTAAGTTGCTAGCTAGCATTAAACTTATCTTATAAAAAACAATCAATCATAATCACTAGTTAACTACACATGGTTGATGATATTACTAGATATTATCTAGCGTGTCCTGTGTTGCATATAATCTGACTGAGCATACAAGTATCTAAGTATCTGACTGAGCGGTGGTAGGCAGAAGCAGGCGCGTAAACATTCATTCAAACAGCACTTTCGTGCGTTTTGCCAGCAGCTCTTTGTTGTGCGTCAAGCATTGCGCTGTTTATGACTTCAAGCCTATCAACTCCCGAGACGAGGCTGGTGTAACCGAAGTGAATGGCTAGCTAGTTAGCGTGCGCTAACTAGAGGGACGGAAGCTATATTGTTTCACTGGCAATACTAAAGTGCCTATAAGAACATCCAATAGTCAAAGTTTAATGAAATACAAATGGTATAGAGGGAAATAGTCATATAATGCCTATAATAACTACAACCTAAAACTTCATACCTGGGATTATTGAAGACTCATGTTAAAAGGAACCACCAGCTTTCATATGTTCTCATGTTCTGAGCAAGGAACTGAAACGTTAGCTTTCTTACATAGCACATATTGCACTTTTACTTTCTTCTCCAACACTTTGTTTTTGCATTATTTAAACTAAATTTAACATGTTTCATTATTTACTTGATGCTAAATTGATCTTATTGAGGTATTATATTAAGTTAAAATAAGTGTTCATTCAGTATTGTTGTAATTGTCATTTTGCCAACAAATAATATCGGTATCGGCTTTTTGGTCCTCCAATAAATCGGTATCGGTATCGGCGTTGAAAAATGATAATCGGTCGACCTCTAGTACACTAGCAATGGCTGCCAGTCTTGACTTGAATGGGAACTGCCAATTATGGATTATATGTCTATGATTGGTTGCAGCTGTCATCTTTTTTTCAAATTTCTAAATAAAATCACACAAAAAAAACGTATAGTTTGGAAAGCAACTGCTGTCATTACTAAATGACTCATGTGTTTTAACATGACAAAATATTTTACCCCTCTCAAAAACATTTCATTAATAAAATATTTAATCAGTCGTCTTCCTTAAATGAAGGGGATGATGACACAATCTTTGCGAGAGGGAGGAATCTGATTTTATTGGTCCTCAACTCGTGACTCAGACAATTCAGGATAAATGGAGTTAGCCAACCCTGGAGCAGGTTAGTTCTGAAGGATTCGTTGCCATAGAAATGTACCTGGCTAAAAGATGAGCAACTTTCGTTTGAGCAGTTATCCCAAGTTGACCTCAGAGTGGATCAAAGTTACCTCGCTAAATCCTCAAACCTAATACGTGGTATACCCCTATTCCCCGTCTCGAATTTGCTCTTTATGAATGCTGCTTGTGTGAGGGGCGGGCCCACCTGTAGTAGCGCTCTCCCCTGCCATGGTGCTAAAACTCGCTGTCAAGCAGCGCTTTCTACCGCTAGCCACAATCCTGAAATCTCTGGTGCCCTATTGAATAGGCACATTTCTGGGTCCACAGGTTAATATGCCATTTTTTTCCATTTTAGTTACAACACGCTCCTTTTTGAGGAGTGCACAAACAGTACATAAACACTCAAGAACAAAATACCCCTAAGAAATAACCTCAGGTAGGCTTATTTGAGGAGTTAGCTAGGTAACTTTGGCCAGCTCTGAGTTCTATCTGAGGTCGTACGAAAGTGGCTCACCTTTTAGCCAGGTACATTTCTATGGCAACAAATACTTCAGAACTAAACTGTTCTGGGGCAGGCTAAATCAGGGCTATTTTTTTGTCTCTGTCTTTTAGGGTTGCCTATAGCACAGGTGGTAGCCTAGGTTCACATTAGCAGGCCTATCATATTTAACCAATTAAAAAAAACATATTTCACCTTTATTTAACCAGGTAGGCTAGTTGAGAACAAGTTCTCATTTACAACTGTGACCTGGCCAAGATAAAGCAAAGCAGTGCGACACAAACAACAACACAGAGTTACACATGGAATAAACAAAACACAGTCAAGAACACAATAGAAAAAACAAATATATACAGTGTGTGCAAATGAGGTAAGATAAGTGAGGTAAGGCAATAAATAGGCCATAGTGGCAAAATAATTACAATTTAGCAATTAAAAACTGGAGTGATAGAGACTGGAATGATAGATGTGCAGAAGATGAATGTGCAAGTAGGGAGATATGAGTCTCCAGCTTCAGTGATTTTTGCAAATCGTTCCAGTCATTGGCAGCAGAGAACTGGAAGGAAAGGCAGTAAATATACCTGCTGGAGCGCGTGCTACGTGTGGGTGCTGCTATGGTGACCAGTAAGCTGAGAAAAGGCAGGGCTTTACCTAGCAAAGACTAGATGACCTGGAGGTGGGTTTGGCGACAAATATGAATTGAGGGTCAGCCAGCGAGAGTATACAGGTTGTAGTGGTGGGTAGTATATGGGGCTTTGGTGACAAAACGGATGGCACTGTGATAGATTGCATCCAATTTAGAGTAGAGTGTTGGAGGCTATTTTGTAAATGACATCGCCGAAGTCAAGGATCGGTAGTCTAGTCAGTTTTATGAGGGTATGTTTGGCAGCATGAGAGAAGGATGATTTGTTGTGAAATAGGAAGCTGATTCTAGATTTAATTTTGGATTGGAGATGCGAGTCTGTGTGTCTGGAAGGAGAGTTTATAGTCTAACCAGACAGATATGTATTTGTAGATGTCCACATATTCTAAAGTCAGAACCGTCCAGAGTAGTGATATTGGACAGCGGGAATTGAACCCTGTGGCACCCCCATAGAGATTGCCAGAGGTCCGGACAACAGGCTCTCCGATTTGACACACTGAACTGTCTGAGAAGTAGTTGGTGAACCAGGCGAGGCAGTCATTTGAGAAACCAAGGCTGTTGAGTCTGCCGATAAGAATGTGGTGATTGACAGAGTCGAGAGCCTTGGCCAGGTCTATAAATACAGCTGCACAGTATTGTCTCTTATCGATGGAGGTAATGATATCATTTAGGACCTTGAGCATGGCTGAGGTGCACCCATGACCAGCTCGGAAACCAGATTGCATAGTGGAGAAGGTACGGTGGGAGTCGAAATGGTCGGTGATCTGTTTGTTACCTCGGATTTCAAAGACCTTAGAATGGCAGGGTAGGATAGATATAGGTCTGTAGCAGTTTGGGTCTAGATTGTCTCCCCCTTTGAAGAGGGGGATGACCGCGGCAGCTCTCCAATCTTTGGGGATCTCAGACGATACGAAAGAGAGGTTGAACGGGCTAGTAATAGGGGTTGCAACAATTTCGGCTGATAATTTTAGAAAGAGAGGGTCCAGATTGTTTAGTATTGCTGATTTGTGGGGGTCCAGATTTTGCAGCTATTTCAGAACATCAGCTATCTGGATTTGGGTGAAGGAGAAATGTGGGAGGCTTGGGCAAGTTGCTATGGGGGGTGAAGGACTGTTGACCAGGGTAGGGGTGGCCAAGTGGAAAGCATGACCAGCCGTAGAAAAATGCTTATTGAAATTCTCAATTATCGTGGATTTATTGGTGGTGACAGTGTTTCCTAGCCTCAGTGCAGTGCGCAGCTAAGAGGAGGTGGTCTTATTCTCCGTGGACTTTATAGTGTCCCTGAACTTTTTAGAGTTTGTGTTGCAGGATGAACATTTCTGTTTGAAAAAGCTAGCCTTTGCTTTCCTAACTGCCTGTGTATATTGGTTCCTAACTTCCCTGAAAAGTTGCCAATCGTGGGGTCTATTCGATGCTAATGCAGAATGCCACATGATGTTTTTGTGCTGGTCAAGGGCAGTCAATTCTGGGGTGAACCAAGGGCTATATCTGTTCTTAGTTCTACATTTTTTGAATGGGGCATGCTTATTTAGGATTGTGAGGAAAGCACTTTTAAAGAATAACCAGGCATTTTCTAATGACGGACTGAGGTCAATATCCTTCCAAGGATTCCCGTTTGACCACAGACCCATTACGCACACAGGCAATGAGACAGTGATCGCTGAGATCCTGGTTGAAGACAGCAGAGGTGTCTTGCAGTGGCTAGCTGACTACTAGCTAGTAGCTAGTTAGATGGCTAGCTTCTGTTGGGGGTTCCGGTTCTAAAGTAAAGAAAATAGCAGGCGGGTTGTAGGAGAGTATGTTGAAGTTGGGGTTAAGAAAAAATATATATACACGGGACACGGCAAGATGAAGACAAAAGACGCCTGCCTGACTGCTACACCATCTTAGATCTAAATAATAAGAATGATGCATTAATATATTACACATCTCTCTATTCTTCATTGTTCCCTTCTTGCACAATACACGCATTTCCCCTTGCAACTGCACTGGCCTATCTCTTGTCCTTCTGTCGAGCTTTTGAACGAGTAGCCTAGATAGGCAATGAATAGCAATATAGTTTGAAACATATTTAACTAATAGGCCTAGGCCTATTCGAGTAGAGAAGCAGAGATCGATCCTCTTGCTTGCTGAATGGCTATAAAATGGGCTACAGTGTTGGCAATGTTCTTGCGGGGAAGTTATAATGGTGAGAGCGATCTGAAGCTCTGGTGTGATGTGTTGGCTAAATTGATGCAATGTTGCGCTGATTCATTGCAAACGTAAAATAAAAAGTAGAGAGAAATTCATTCATTCATTCATTCACACAACAAACCCACAGGCTTCTCAGTGGCCGTGTGTGGCCTGTCAGTGTCCCAGATAAACATTTCTATTGGTCAACAGCTTATTTTCACATGCGAGAAAAGACGCAAAAATCGAACCTGTTCTGAATAAATAATTGCGGCGTGATGATATTTTGCAATTGGTGTGAATGGAGTCATGAACAAGATTTATTTATTCGTCCGAATTATTTTGCTGAAAATAATGGACTTGGTGAGAAAGAGCCTTCTCCCCGAGTCAATGAATGGAGAACGTTTTAAATGTGCTACCACCATGAAAGTCTAATAGTTTGGGAGAAGGACAAATTAATTTGACTGGGACTTGGTGTGATGATATTTTAGGCAGAGTTGGCCCTCTGAGTACAAGCTGTTTGTTCCAAACTACACTGAACAGAAATATAAATGCAACATGTCAAGTGTTGGTCCCATGTTTCAGGAGTTGAAATAAAAGATCCCAGAAATTTTACATTACACACAAAAAGTGTATTTCTCTCAAATGTTGTGCACACATTTGTTTACATCCCTGTTAGTGAGAATTTCTCCTTTGCCAAGCTAATCCACCCACCTAGCAGGTGTGACATATCAAGAAGCTGATTAAAAAGTATGATCATTACACAGTTGCACCTTGTGCTGGGGACAACAAAAGACCACTCTAAAATGTGCAGTTTTGTCACACAAAACAATGTCACGTATGTCTCAAGGTTTGAGGGAGTGTGCAATTGGCATGTTGACTCCAGGAATGTCCACCAGAGTTTATGCCAGAGAATTGAATGTTCATTTATTTATCATAGGCCGCATCCAACGTCGCTTTAGAGAATTTGGCACTTCCTCCAATCGGCCTTACAACCACAGACCATGTGTATGGCGACGTGTGTGCAATGGTTTACTGATGTCAATGTTGTGAACAGAGTGTCCCATGGCGGCAGTGGGGTTATGATATGGGCAGACATAAGCTACGGACAACGAACACGATTGCATTTTATCAACGGCAATTTGAATGCACAGAGATATCGTGACGAGATACTGAGGCCCATTGTCATGCCATTCATCCGCTGCCATTACCTCATGTTTCAGCATGATAATACACAGCCCCATGTCGCAAGGATCTATATGAAATTCCTGGAAGCAGAACATTTTATACTCATCATTGACCATGTTTGGGATGATCTGGATCGACACATATGACAATGTTCCAGTTCCCACCAATATCCAGCAACTTCGCACAGCCATTGACATGGCATTGACATTGACATTCCAAAGTAGTGGCTTCCATCTGGCCACTCTACCGTAAAGGCCTGATTGGTGGAGTGCTGCAGAGATGGTTGTCCTTCTGGAAGGTTCTCCCATCTCCACAGAAGAACTCTGGAGCTCTGTCAGAGTGACCACTGGATTCTTGGTCACCTCCCTGACCAAGGCCCTTCTCCCCGGATTGCTTAGTTTGGCTGGGCAGCAAGCTCTGGGAAGCTTCTTGATGGTTACAAACTTCTTCTATTTAAGAATGATGTAGGCCACTGTGTTCTTGGGGACCTTCAATGCTGCAGAACGGTTCTGATACCCTTCCCCAGATCTGTGTCTTGACACAATCCTGTCTCGTAGCTCTACGGACAATTCCTTCGACCTCATTGCTTAGTTTTTGCTCTGACATGCACTGTAATATGTGCGACCTTATATAGATAGACACGTTTGTACCTTTCCAAATCATGTGCAATCAATTGAATTTGCCACAGGTGAACTTCAATCATGGTGAAGAAACATCTCAAGGATGATCAATGGAAACAGGATACATAGACTCTCATAGCAAAGGGTCTGAATACTGTAAATAAGGTTTTTGCTTTGTCATTATAGGTAGTGTGTGCAAATTGCTGAGGATTTGTATTTATTTAATACATTTTAGAATAAGGCTGTAACATAACAAAATGTGGAAATAGTTAAGTGGTCTGAATATTTTCCGAAGGCACTGTATTATCCATTACTCTCCATATAATATCCCTGTGGCCACTGGCACTGACCTGTGCCATCAGGATGCCCGTGACAATTCCCAGCTGGTGGAGGGTACCCAGGGCTCCTCGAAGGGCAGTGGGGGCCACCTCACCCACGTACATGGGTACAAAGTCAGTTGAGAGGCTGGAGTAAAGTCCCACCACGAAGCGCCTGATGATCAGCATCTCCCATGAGCCACTCATCTTAGAGAAGCCCATGAAAGCAGCAGAGACAAAGGCCAGCACGTTGGCCATGAGCATTGAGTTCCTTCTGTGGGTACCACAGAAATAGTCAATTACAGTCAAATTATTGTACAAACCTTTACATGTAATTGTGGGACCTTATACAGACACGTGTGCCTTTCCAAATAAATGTCCAATTGAATTTACCACAGGTGGACTCCAATCAAGTTGTAGAAACATCACAAGGATGATCAATGGAATCAGGATGCACCTGAGCTCAATTTTGAGTCTCATAGCAAAGGGTCTGACTACTTATGCAAATAAGATATTTTTGTTTTTTAGTTTTAATATATTTGCAAACATTTCTAAAAAACTGTTTTTTCTTTGTCATTATGGGGTATTGTGTGGAAATTGACAAGGAAAAAAATGTATGTAAATTGATGAGGAAAAAAATATAAAAACATAACAAAATGTGGAAAAAGTCAAGAAGACTGAATAATTTACGAATGTGCTGTATTTTCTCTCAGAGCTTTTCCGCCCAACTATTGAGTGAACACAGAATAATTGTATTGTTGGCCTGAAAATAATATCTGAGGTGTTTGACGTTTCTGGGAATGACATGGTTATCATTCCAGTTAGGTTTTACATGAAAAATCTGCAAAAATTGCTAAATGAGTCGTTTTCAAGTTTCTTTCATGACTTTAAATGGGCGAGCCTGCAAATTGAATAACATATTGACCTACTGTAATAAACTTTTAATAAATTTACACCCAAGTGAATGAGTGGGATGTTGCTGAAATATTTGTTCTTATTCATGGGTTTTGATCAAATGAAAACTGTAATCAGTGAAGGGCTAAAAATAATGATTTTGACTGAGAACGGAATGACTCATTTCTGGAGCTACAATACCTGAAGAGCTGTCACCATAAAACATATGTTGATTGCCTTGTCTTTTGACATTTCCAAAAAGGGTTGCTTGTAAGATAGAGGGGCAGAGAGCTATATAAAGACATGTCTTTGATGGTTGAAGTGCCAGTAGGCACACCATGAGCATCCTTTCCCCATGACTCAGTGTTTGCCCCCTCGATTACAGGATGTATGCTCCAACGAGTCTCTGTTTGTCTGTCTGAGTTGTTTCCTGATGGGTTTATTTTACAATGCATGCATAAGTAAGACTCCCTGTTAGAGACTGTTTTTCTTAGGTTACATTAATCGTAAAAATTTAGCCTTTTGTTTTCTATGCAGACATTCAAATTGAGCATGTTTGAAAGCAATCATGATATTACAAAAACAAGAGTGATCATTTTTTAAAATAAAAAAATCAATCAAATATGCAGGACCTGATTGACAGTCTATTTGTATGTTATATAGATTCAGATGAATAAAAACAAAATAATGTCAGCTGTTGAACACGCCAACACTCTTCTCTTCAGTTTTCCAGTGGAGCTATGGACTATATTTGTTCTAACATGTGTATCCAACAGTAGCACAATTTACAAACACATTGACAGGCAAGCATTCCCCTAGACATGTAACTGAGCTTCCCTGTTGTAAGGTTCTTTATTTATTTTCTTAGTCAACCTTGTGTTCTGTTTTGTTGTGTTCTTGAACATAGCCCTATTTCTTTGTGTTCTTGAACGTAGCCCTGTCTTTAATTTTTTGTTCATTGATTTCACCTGTGTTAGTTACTCACCTGGTCTCATCATTTAGTTCAGTTCATTCTGTTTGTGCCTTTGTGAGGTATTGTTAGTTTTGACTCTACTTAGCCTTTTCCTAGCTCGTTTGTGAGAACCGGTTGTAGCCTTCAGTCCTAGTTTTGCTTTGCCTACTGTACTTTTGTATGACCATTGCCTGCCTGTGAGTACGATTCCTACCTTCTGCGAAGACTAAATAAACACCTGCTGTGCTCTGTGTGTGAATCTACACCTTTTTCTCCATGAGTATTTACTACACCTGTGTTCTGTAAGGTAGAGTAGGCAAACAGGAGGATGGGAATACAAGCTGAAAATGAACAAAACTAGTGACTTTCCTTTAACTAAAATCCTTAGTTGAAACAATAACAAAGCGACACCCCTCTGTTTTAGTAAAAAGTTGAGGGATTGGCCTGGAGAAATAAACCACTCAAATTCATACAGACCTACGGATGCAATGACTGGCCATCGATATCGAAAGTATAATTATAGTTTAACCATGTTTTCATTTATGTTAAGTTTAACTGTATATTTTGGATTTTGATAGGGTATGACCGTTGAACGGCATTTCTAAGTTCTGATTCTCTAAGAATCAATGGATATGTATCATTAATTATAAGTCAAAAAATGGACATAGCATCTAAGGATTCTACCTGCAGTTTATGACCTTTCAATTGATCCTTTTAGAGTGTCTGGTGCTGAGGGGGGATTGATGGCTTTTTTTACTCAGTGAGAAATCCATTGTTTCTCTTCAGTCAACTGACACAGACATGTATCTGTTATGGCCAATTTACACCACTTCTGTAACACAGGTTTAATTCCATGGCAATTTGGCTTGACCACCGTGATGGACACATCCATCTGTCCTTAGTAACAGCGCTGGTGTATCTCTATAGCTGCAGGGACCAGTGTCAATGGCCACAGGTAAATGGCTGACAGCTCACACTCTTGATTGTGACCTTTTTAAGAGGAAGGTGGCTTCAGGTGTGGTGTAACCAATGACTTTGATGTAATGCAGGTTAGGTTTGGAGTTATCCTCAGGTGTTAAGCTCCTGTTATGAAAATCGATAAAACAGGAGAGCCCAATTCACTCAGCATTTGCATTGGTGCCGACCTGAAATAATTACTGATGATGGAACATCTCAGGTGTTACTATTTGCATGCTTTCAACACAGCATACAACAACATCACATTAGCATACAATTGATTCAGATGCTGAAAGTACTCCATGTACTCCATGTAAACGGTTGTCTATAATTTTAGTGTTACCCACACAGTTAACAGTGATGCTGTATTTATTGACCGTATATTAAATCTCTCTCTTTTTTTTTTTACATTAATAAAAAGTCCATTTAAAAATGGAATCCACAGGAGGTTGGTGGTACCTTAATTGGGGAGAATGGCTTGTGATAATGGCTGGAGCGGAAGAGGTGGAGTAGTATCAAATACATTAAACACATTGTTTCCATCTGTTTGATGCCATTCCATTTGATTCGTTCTGGCCATTATTATAAACCGTCCTCCCCTCAGCAGCCTCCAGTCAGTAATAAAATGTAGTACTGTGCAATATTCAGAAGATCTGTAAACCACACCATTTATCTGAAATAGAGATGTTATAAAAATATAGATAACCCAAAATTCAAACATACATGAATGCAGCATTTTTGGGGGTAGAACATACATACTCAGTAGTAGCAAGTTGATTTATCCTCATTCTCTATGTAAAACAAATCCCTATAGTCGCTGTAATGGTATGTGGAAAGGCAAGTTTAATTGATTCAAATTTAAGGATTCTATAATTGGTTCTCAGATTATTTTTGCTCTGTAGTGGTTTCATATTGTGAGATCATATACTGCTTTTTAGAATACTGATTTGGTCCAGTGTATACAGTACAGTATATTACTCCGGCATCAACTTAAAGATGGTTGAAGTTGTAGAGGGTCTTATGTTATAATGGTTTCCTTTATTTTTCTTTATCTTAATAGCCATTTCAGCTGCTCGATCAATGAATAACTGTCAGTCTTTTACTATTATGGACCTGACCATTGACTTTATTGCACTCTTATTTGACAACGGTTCCCTCATTGCCATCCTTTTTTCTATCCCTCCCTTCCTCTGATTTCCCCCACCCTCTCCAGTTTGTCTTCATTATATAAACCAATTCACTGTGCTCTAAGTGCAAGGTCACTGCCCATGTTTTGCATTCAAATGGAAACATTTTCTTATGGCCAGAAAGTCATTTGCTGCATCTGTTATGACGGCGAGAGGCAAAGTAAGACATAGTTACTGTGGCTCTCTGCCTTCGAGAAGAGTGGAAACTATGTTCAGTATTCCAGGAAGCCGCTTGTTAAGATATGCCTTATCACACAATGGCTCTGGTTATTGCTAGACAGAAGCTCCAGACCAAATTCTTCATTCCTCCTTTTTCAGAATAGTTTAACAGTGTGTCTGATTTGTTTACATGTGTAATGCATGCCTGCCAGCTGTTTTATAGATTCTCTGAGACAAGCCTGAGATATGCTGTGCGGAAGCACACTGTTTGTTTTGCACACAGATTTGTTTTTGATTGCCTCACTATTACATTTCATAGAAACATGGAATACATTATCCTTCCAGTAACCACACGCACCATCGCAGAGACAGAGTAGGTTATCAAAAGAATCCTGACATGTTATTAGATTTTTGTCTTGTCCTCTCCACCAGTTATAAAACACTTTGTCAAAGTGTCCCCCTAATGTTGGTGTGAGATAGATCAATTCTCTGTGTGTACTGTTTACTGTTTGTCTAGAATATGAAATTGCATACTGTAGATGTTGTTGGAACATCAGACCAACTTGTTTGCCAACAGACAGTAACCCCAGAACGGTCTCAGTGAGGCGCTGACAACAGCAGTGGTCCGACGAAGCAGACAGGAGGCTACAAGACTGTTTTGTTAGTATAGACTGCGATATGTTCCAGGATTCGTCTGATAGCATTGAGTCGTTTACCACATCAGTCATTGGCTTCATAAATAAGTGCATAGATGACGTCGTCCCCACAGTGACTATACGAACATATCCAAAGCAAAAAACAGGAAATATTTGTGTTAGCCTAAAGGCTAGAGCTACTGTTTAAAAGGAACGGGACCTGGCATGGATGCATACAAGAAAGCCCGCTACGACCTCCGAAGAGGAATAAACCATGCAAAATGACAATATAGGAGGAAGTGGAATCCTATTACACCAGCTCCGACGCTCGTCGTATGTGGAAGGGCTTGCAGACGATAACGGTTTACAAAGGGAAACCCAGCCATGAGTGGCCCAGTGATGCAGAACTCCCAAAACTACACTAAATGCATTTTATGCTCGCTTCGAGAAATACAACACAGAGTCTTGCGTGAAAGCCCCTGTTGTTCCAGATGACTGCGTGATCTCACTCTCTGTGGCTGTGAGTAAAACATTTAAACAGGTTAACGCTCACAAGGCCTCCGGGCCAGACGGAAAACCAGGGCACGTTCTTGCGCTGACCAGCTGCCTTCACAGATATTTTCAATCTATCCTTGTCCCAGTCTGTAATCCCAACATGTTTCAAGCTGACCACCAAATACACTATATATAAAAACATATGTGGACACCCCTTCAAATGAGTGGATTTGGCTATTTTAGCCACACCCGTTGCTGACAGTTGTATAAAATCCAGCACACAGTCTTGCAATCTCTATAGACAAATAATGGCAATAGAATGGCCCATACTGAAGAGCTCAGTGACTTTCAACGTGTCACCGCTTGATATAGAGGTCTTGGATGGCAGAGAATGCGGCCAGCGTGATATACTGGGCTGTCCGCACCACCGTCTGTAGCACTTTGCGGTTGAGAGCAGTGCATTTGCCATACCAAGGGGTGAGGCAGCCTGTCAAGATGCTCTCAATTGCATGGCTGTGTGCTCAATTGTATACACCTGTCAGCAACGGGTGTGGCTGAAATAGCCAAATCCACTAATTTGAAGGGGTGTCCACATACTTGTATATACAGAGTACCTACCTCAAATACCTAATACCCCTGCACATTGATTTGGTACTGGTTATCGCTTAATTCTTGTGTATTTTATTAATCTTGTGTTACTGTTTTTCTTTGTATTATAATTGTTGTACTCTGCGTCATTGGAAAGGGCTCGTAAGTAAGCATTTCACCGTAAAGTCTACACCGTTGTATCTTGCTCTTTTGATAAATACAAATACATTGTTTAAGGAATTGTGGGGTTATCGGCGTAACATGAAGAGCAATGATTCATCAGTTTAATAGTTAAAGCCTGGAGCCGCTGGGGAGCACATCTAACCTGCTGTGAGTGGATTCCACACAGGGCTCAGTCTGGGTGCGAAGATGACACTCCCGAGGCCACTGCTTTCTTTCTGTCCCCTCTCTTTACTTGTTCTAGTTGTGTTCTATGAGGCAGATGAGTTTTAATGGATAAATATTTCAAACCTTTTTCTTTCAGTCTTTCTTTGCAGCCTCAAAATGTCCAGAGATGAATACACAGAGCCTCTAGAAAGTAGATATTTCCTGATAGGGTGTCTTGGAAATTTTCTCCATTTGCCTTTTCTATTCTCTCTGGAATCAGATTTGGTTCTGAATAGGTGTGTAGAATGATTCATAAAGGTGCAACACTACAGAAGTATGGTTGTGTGCTCAAGAGATGGCAAGGACGGTCGCATACAACTATCCATATTTAATGCATACTGCTTGCATGGGGGATGACAAATGTGTTTGATATTATGTTAATGACCTTCCACTTATTTTTCATACATGTCCCTGAGTGATCATATTTTCTCCCCGTTAAAATATGCATAGAAATTAGGAAAATCTGAAATGGGGGTATGCATGCAGGGTCACTGAAGGTGAATTACAACATGACAAACAGTAGGAGCATGGTGCTTTTCGCTAGGGGAGAAGGAAGCCAACAACCTATACCGCTGTTCATGCTTCAACAAGTTCGCTCTACCAAAGCAAGGAAGGGCTCAATACACTAGTCTATGTTTTGGAGTCTTGTTTTATTGGGAAATGACTGGATCAATATCTTCACCAATCTGAAGTGGGAATTGTGCCACTTTGCTGTATTGACCCATCCCTCTGTCTTTATTACTAGTACCACTTAGTGGCAGGTTGTCCTGGTGTACATATTTTTGATGTCATTATCTTTTTACTGTGCATTCTTTTGTACTTTTCCCCCTTTTTCCCCCCAATTGGTAGTTACAGTCCTGTCCCATCGCTCTAACTCCCATACGGACTCAGGAGATCCTCTGAAACACAACCCTGCCAAGCCACACTGCTTCTTGAAATACTGCCCACTTAACCTGGAAGGCAGCTGTGCCAATGTGTCAGAGGAAACACCGTCCAGCTGTTGACCGAAGTCAGCTTGCAGGTGCCCGACCCGCCACTTCATTTTTCTATCACATGTGCAGTGCACTCTTCCATCACATGTACAGCTGATTCAAGATCTAGCACACTAATGAGATGCTATTGAGCTCACACTGCTACATTTTCTGAGCCAAGGACTACATATTTTCTGGTAAGTTTTGATTACATTAATGGGTGGGATGAATATGTGTTATATGACTAGTAAATAGTAGCCTACAGCAGTGTGTTTAAAACATTTCTAACTTGTTAACAATTTCTACTAGTTAGTTTTTGCTACCATGTGGGTTTTAGCTTGCTTGAGCCTGCTAACTGAGGAGTGTTAATTCACCTGTTTCCATACATGTTTCATTTTAAAACATTAATCATACAAAGGAGTTTAATATATATACTAATTGTATTTTTCTCGTCTTTATGTAATGAACACGAGTAGAGACAGAGAGCTGGTTTAAAGTGCAGGGCGCAGCAGGTGTTTATTGCAAAGGACCACAGGAGGAGGCAGGTAGCTGGGTCCAGGGGCAGGCAGAAGGTCATACACAGGTGGTCCAAAAGGGCAATAGTACATGCAGGGAAAAGGCTAGTAACGTAGTACGGGAGATCAGGAAATAGGTAGATAACAGGAAATCCTGTTACCTAAATGGCTACAGTACAGGCAGACAACAGGCAAAAAGGCATCGTTAGTGAGGCAGGCAAAAACTATCATACACGGGAGGAATAAATCACAGGAAAACTCAGCACTCTGAACGACGTGTGTCACAAAACAAACAACACCACAGAGTGATGGGGTGCAAAGAACTAAACTAAATAGTGTGTGATAATAACATACAGGTGTGTGAACAGGTAATTAGAATTCAGATGATTGGGATCTGGAGTGTGAGTTGCATTCAGGGGATCTAGGTGTTTGAGAATGTGAGCTGTAAAGTGGGCTGAAAAGTGAGCTGCGTTCAGGGGATCTACGTGTTTGAGGGTGTGAGTTGGAAGCAGACGTTACACTTTACAGGAAAATGCTATGAGCACCCTACATTATTCATCTCATATGCATACGTATATACTGTACTCTACATCATCGACTGCATCCTTATGTAATACATGTATCACTAGCCACTTTAACTATGCCACTTTGTTTACTTTGTCTACATACTCATCTCATATGTATATACTGTACTCGATACCATCTACTGTATGCTGCTCTGTACCATCACTCATTCATATATCCTTATGTACATATTCTTTATCCCCTTACACTGTGTATAAGACAGTAGTTTTGGAATTGTTAGTTAGATTACTTGTTGGTTATCACTGCATTGTCGGAACTAGAAGCACAAGCATTTCGCTACTACTCGCATTAACATCTGCTAACCATGTGTATGTGACAAATAACATTTGATTTGATTTGGATTTGATTTGATGTGTGGAGACATTTCACTTCAGCTAATGTAGAAGGAAAATATGTCTACATTTGAAAATACTGTGCCAAATCAAATGTGAAGAATGCAACAAAGCTGCAGAATCATCTGGCAAAGTGCATAAAGTTCCCTCAGCGCTCACAACAAGCAAAAGTCCTTCTATCTCTATTCAAGGAGAAAATTATGAATCAGACACCTTATCGATAGCAATAGCTCATGGTCCTCCTGGAATCAGAAGGTTTTTTGACTCAATGGAGGAACGTAAGTCAGAGAATTGCTGATGAATGTCTTGCTTGATCTGTGTATGCAACTGGTTCACCTCTGATGCTCACAGGCAATGTGTATTGGAAGAGATTTCTGAATGTTCTTCACCCAGCATACACCCCTCCAACCAGACATGCTTTATCTACTCAGTTGCTGGATGCAGAGTTCAATAATTCAAGTGAAGGTCAAGCAAATCATAGAGAAAGCAGACTGTATTGCAATCATCTCTGGTGGGTGGTTGATTGTTAGTGGGCAAGGAATAATTAACTACACCATCTCCACCACTCAACTAGTATTCTTCAAGAGCACAGACAGAAGGGACACCGGTCTCTACATTGCAGATGAGCTGATGGCAGTCACCAATGACCTTGGACTACAGAAGGTATTTGCACTGGTGACAGACAATGCTGTGAACATGAAGGCTGCTTGGTCTGAAGTGGAGGAGTCCTACCCTCACATCACACCCATTGGCTGTGCTGCTAATGCATTGAATCTGCTCCTCAAGGACATCATGGCACTAAAAACAATGGATAAACTCTACACGAGAGCCAATGAAATGGTTAGGTATGTGAAGGGTCATCAAGTTATAGCAGCATTCTACCTCACCAAGCAAAGTGAGAAGAATAAGAGCACCACATTTAAGCTGCCCAGCAACGTCCATTGGGGTGGTGTTGTCATCATGTTTGAGGGTCGGGAAGGAGTCTCTCCAAGAAATGGCCATATCACAGTCTGCTGATATGGACAGCCCCATCAAGAGGATCCTCCTGGATGATGTATTTTGGGAGAGAGTGGTAAGCAGCCTGAAACTCCTGAAACCTATAACAGTAGTCATTGCACGGATTGAGCGAGACAATACCCTCCGGTCTAATGTTCAGACTCTGCTTGCAGATGTAAGAGAGGACATCTGTACTGCCCTGCCCACTTCACTGTTGCTCCAAGCAGAGGAAACTGCAGTTCTAAAATACATCAAAAAGCGTGAAGACTTCTGCCTGAGGCCCATACATGCCGCAGTGTACATGTTGGGCCCCAAGAATGCTGGCAAGAGCATCCTGTCTGGTGCAGGGACCAACAAGGCCTATGGTGTCATCCCTACCGTGTCTCGCCACCTTGACCTGGATGAGGGAAAGGTTCTTGGCAGTCTGGCGAAGTACTCTTCCAAGCAAGGGCTTTGGGATGGAAATGCAATATGGCAGTTGTGCCAACATATCTAATCAGCCACCTGGTGGAATGGACTTTGTGGATCTGAGGCTCTTTCTCCTGTTGCCTCCATCATCCTCCAAATCCCACCAACATCAGCCACCTCAGAGCACAACTGGTCCTTGTTTGGGAACACATACACCAAAGCACGCAAAATGTTGACCAATACAAGAGTTGAGAAATTGGTGGCCACCCAGGAAAATGTTTGGCTTTTGGAGCCATCAACAAGCCACCCTCAGAGTCTGATGTTCAAGAGATGGACATTGAGGAGGTCCAGGGAGAAGACATGGAAGCCTGAGAGGAAGACATCCAAAGCTTTAGTGTCTAGACTATAATTTTACATATGTATGTTGAAAACATTTTTGGGAGATACGATGGATCATTGGGGATCATTCAATATTCCCTTTTGTTGTTCAGTGAAATCATCCCATGTGAAGAGTCAACTCATTTCATTAAAGTTCAATTCGCAAATAATTTTTAAAATTTGATCTCTATTGGAAGGATTTAATAATTTGCAATTATGTCTACTTATGATAAAGGTAAAATGTCTATGTTTCTGTCTCCATATGATATCTTAAATATATCCAATGCAACATACATCTACATTTAAACGGTATTAATATTAATTTGCATATATTTCTGTTAATTCCCATATATTCCAGTTAATTCCCCATATATTCCTGTTAATTCCCACGGAAAGTTTCCACCTCTGAATATTCCCCAATCCTAATGTCAACAGATGTATTAGGTTACGAAATCAGACTTTTTGGATATAATGTTAATGATATGTTCGAGAAAGACCCCAATGTGAATAATCATATTTGTCTTGGTAAAATGTATTTTATCACATAAGGAAGTGAAATTTCATCACCAAAGAACATTTTCACTCACTCTGGGCAGCGTGGGTGGACAATATATTACATGTAACTAATGACATGGAATCATTTATTCCCCAACCCTGCTAAAAGGTCAGGAAGGAAGGATGAGCCCAGTATAAGAGTCATTATCCGCTTCAGAGCCCCGTGGGCATCTTGGCAGTGCCACCTCCACCATTACTCAGGCAGTGTGCATGGGGACCTTGGCTGGAACTGCCGCCTCTGTCATTATCTAGACCACAGATGGACTCACCACCACCCTATCACCAGCCACTTAATGGCCAGGGAGACGTAGAGAGCTGATGGTTGGTTTATTGGGTTGCTTCCCTGCTACAAGCATCTTTTCCAAGTCAACATTAAGGACTTACATAAAAATAAGGGCCCTGACTCTGCTTTTCTTTGGTCTAATTAATGGACAGAAGAGTGATTATTGGACAGTCAAGTCGGTCAGAAAATGTTAAGTTTTGAAAATAAGGTGATCTCAGTAACGTAAATGTATTTTTTTCTGAACGTCACAGTTGTGTAAGCGTGGCTTATTGACTGGAGTCGAATTAGGAAGTGGATACTGCAGTGTGCAGCCAAGGTCCAGACGCTCCTGTGAAGCTCGCCTTCAGCATCATGACATCAGGAGGAAGAGGGAAGGTTAGCTGGGGCTCTCTGCAAAGCTTATAGGCCTGCAAGGGTCATGAGTCACTCTTGTGACGAACAGATGATGACCTGTCTGTCTGCTTTCCGCTCTGTCAAATGTCAATCACATCTCAGCTTGTTCCTGTTTCCCCTAGCATTCTGCTTCCTGGAGTGACATTCGTCGTCACTTAACGATGTGTAACTCAGAGGTTTAAAATTCCCAGCTTGAGCTGATATTTGATTGACACATAAGTAATGCACATAGGGGAAATTCTGACCTTAGTTAAGCATGCGTAAATGGAACGTAATTCCTTTTTTATGCACTTTTTTTCATCTATTTGTATTCTGACCTTGAACTTAAGCATGAGAATAGCATGCTATCCACCTACTATTCGTTTGGGATGGTGATTGAATAAATGAAGGTGTGTCTACGTATTCTGACCTTGACTTAAATACTTAATAATTCCACTACCTCTACGTGCGAGGAAACCATGAATACGGTCCATGAATTTCTTTCGTGCATAAAGGCTCTCCAAACTATTTTTTTTAGGATTCATAAATATTTTTCTAACCCTAATAATCTACACAAAGACTATTTTTTAATGTATGAATTGGTGCTGAAACAGAGATGGATATGCATATACAGTTGAAGTCAGAAGTTTACACACACCGTAGCTAAATACATTTAAACTCAGTTTTTCACAATTCCTGACATTTAATTCCAGTAAAAATTCCCTGTCTTAAGTCAGTTAGGATCACCCCTTTATTTTAAAGAATGTGAATTGTCAGAATAATACTATAGAGAATGATTTACTTCAGCTTTTATTTCTTTCATCGCATTCCAAGTGGGTCAGAAGTCTACATATACTCAATTAGTATTTGGGTCAAACGTTTCGGGTTGCCTTCCACAAGCTTCCCACAATAAGTTGGGTGAATTTTGGCCCATTCCTCCTGACAGACTGCCATACTGTGTTTGATCTTGTCTAGCCATCACAATGGAAATAAGTCCCAGACTTTGTGTTATCCTCAATGATTTTCTTAATGTGCATATATGGCTTTTAAGTTTTATTTGTGCTTGTTTTTTTTTTTAAATGGTTGAATTAATAAACTAAACAAAGGAGCTGGTGCAGCTGAGTCAGGTTTGTAGGCCTCCTTGCTCGTGCACGCTTTTTCAGTTCTGCCCACAAATTTTCTATAGGATTGAGGTCAGGGCCTTGTGATGGCCACTCCAATACCTTGACTGTGTTGTCCTTAAGCCATTTTGCCACAACTTTGGAAGTATGTTTTGGGTCATTGTCCATTTGGAAGACCCATTTGTGACCAAGCAAAACTTCCTGACTGATGTCTTGAGATGCTGCTTCAATATATCCACATCATTTTCCTGCCTCATGATGCCATCTATTTTGTGAAGTGCACCAGTCCCTCCTGCCGCAAAGCACCCCCACAACATGATGCTGCCATCTCCGTGCTTCATGGTTGGGATGGTGTTCTTCGGCTTGCAAGCCTCCCCCTTTTCCCTCCAAACATAACGATGGTCATAATGGCCAAACAGTTCTATTTTTGTTTCGTCAGACCAGAGGACATTTCTCCAAAAAGTATGATCTTTGTCCCGATATGCAGTTGCAAACCGTAGTCTGGCTTTTTTATGACCGTTTTGGAGCAGTGGCTTCTTCCCTGCCTTTCAGGTTATGTTGATATAGGACTGGTTTTACTGTGGGTATAGGTACGTTTGTACCTGTTTCCTCCAGCATCTTCACAAGGTCCTTTGCTGTTGTTCTGGGATTGATTTGCACTTTTCGCACCAAAGTACGTTCATCTCTATAAGACAGAACGCGTCTCCTTCCTGAGCGGTATGAAGGCTGTGTGGTCCCATGGTGTTTCTACTTGCGTACTATTGTTTGTACAGATGAACGTAGGTAAAAACACACACAAGCACAAAGAGAGAGAGAGAACATCCTCCCACACTGAGAGGCATGCACACCAGTGGAGGCTGCTGAGTGGAGGACGGCTCATAATAATGGCTGGAATCGAGTGAATGGAATGGTATCAAACACATGGTTTTCATGCGTTTTATACCATTTCATTCCCACCATTACACACCATTCCAGACATTATTATGAGCCATCCTCCCCTCAGCAATCTCCACTGATGCACACAGCACACGCAGTGCACATGCTGAAGTGAAATGCCAAGGAGATAATCTAAATTGTTTTGCAGCTCCCCATGGAGCAGGGAGCAAGGTAGTGCTGTCTGCCTTACTACAACACTACTCACAGTGTTCAGGCTCACGTCTCAGCCACGTACGTACTTACACACAGACATACCCATCAGTTTGACTACAGTGGCTGGTTTCTTCCTGCACTCTATGACTGGAGAAAGTATCGTTTTCTCTCTGTTCTGAGTCTAGGGCTGTGACGGTCATGGAATTTTCAATGACGGTAATCAGCCAGCCAAATGACCGCAGTCACACTAATAATCTTTTGATAGCAACAGTTTTTTTATTGACTCACATTTTCTCCTCTGCTCCTGACTGCATGTGCTAGAAATAGAATGAATAGAACGTGCGGCCCCATTCAAGTCAGTAATGGCATAATGGGTGGACTGGCGGCCATTGCCAGTGTACCCATAGGATCAAAGCAGGAAGTAAAAGCATGGAGTGTACCCATTTATATGTGTTGTGATTTGTTGATTTAACTCAACTGACATTACAAAAAATACATTCCATTGCATGAGCCACATCAGTTAACATAATTTGAATGAACATTTTACATTTCAGCAAGGAGCAACAAAGTTCTTATCATGTTGTTAAAAGTCCATGTTACTGCAGAAATGCCCCACCGTCCCCAGTAAGCTGTCCGTTTCACACACCAAAAAATTACATGAATGGTTATGACGTTAATTGTGCCAGCCCTGGTTCTGACTCAATCCATTTTACATGGTGAAGACAGCAGGCAGGCTCCAGAGTTTCTTGTATTGATGTCCTGTATATAAATTGTTCTGACTCCAGTCCAGGCTGTAGTTTCATTTTGACGCATATGAGTTATGTGTTGGTCAAGAAAAGGACTAGGGCTAGAATGGACTGTAAGATAGGTTCAGAACTGTTGCTGCCACCATGGTGCATCGGTCAGAATGCAAATGAGGTGATGGAGCAGGAATCCAGGTTTAAGGGTATTTATTACACACAGATGGAGTTGAATATGTAGGTTAGGAGTTGAGCTTGTAAAGATAGGAAGAATGTTCTTTAGGATGTGGCTTGTAAGGCCTTGGAGAAAGGATTGGATATGGACTGGATGTGGTGGTCTGGAAGGGAGATACAAAAGGGAAACATTAGGAACACATCAACATAAAAGGTGTAGACATGACAAAGGTGACTATTACAGGGAATGGGCTTAACATATAACTACAAACTAAGGAGGCTGTCAGGACTAGAGATAACAAAGGGGAATTATTAGGGTTGCACATTTTGGGGAATATTCAGAGGTGGAAACTTTCCATGGGAATATATGGGAATTAACTGGAATATATGGGAAATATATGCAAATTAATATTAATACCATTTAAATGTAGATGTTTTTTGAATTGGATATATTTACCATATCATATGGAGACATAAACATAAACCTTTTACCTTATCATAGGTAGACATAATGGCAAATTATGAAAACCTTCCAATAGAAATAAAAACAAAACAATTTAGTTATGAATTGAACTTTAATTAAATGAGTTGACTCTTGATTTCACTGAACAACAAAAGAAAGGGAATATTGAATGATCCCCAATGATCCATCGCATCTCCCAAAAACTTTTTCAACATACATCTGTAAAATGATAGTCTAGAAACTAAAGCTTTGGATGTCTTCCTCTCAGGCTTCTATGTCTTCTCCCTGGACCTCCTCAATGTCTACCTCTTGAACATAAGACTCTGAGTCCTCACCTTCACTGCCACTTTCCAACCTTGTTGATGACGACTTGTTGTCAGGCTCAAAAAGCCTCAAATTTTCCCAGATGGCCACCAATTTTTCAACTCTTGTATTGGTCAACCTGTTGCGTGCTATGGTGTGTGTGTTTACAGGCTCAAAATGGCCAGAAACAAAGTCTTTCTTCGGAAACCCGTCATTCTATTCTTGTTGTGAGAAATGAAAGCTATTCCATGTGAGAAATTTCTAAGAAACTGAAGATCTCGTACAACGATGTGTAGTACTCTCTTCACAGAACAGCACAAACTGGCTCTAACCTGAATATAAAGAGGAGTGGGAGGCCCCGGCCCCAGTGCACAAATTAGCAAGAGGACAAGTGCATTACAGCGTCTAGTTTGAGAAACATGTCCTCAACTGGCAGCTTCATTAAATAGTACCCGCAAAACACCAGTCTCAATGTCAACAGTGATGAGGCAACTCCGGCATGCTAGCCTTTTAGGCAGAGTTCCTATGTCCAGTGTCTGTGTTCTTTTGCCCATCTTAATATTTTATTTTTATTGGCCAGTCTGAGATATGGATTTTTCTTTGCAACTCTGCCTAGAAGGCAAGCATCCCGGATATTCCATAAAAATTCTGCCGTTTCCAGCTACAATATTAATTTACAACATTAACAATGTCTACACTGTATTTCTGATCAATTTGATGTTATTTTAATGGACAATTTATTTTATTTTCTTTCAAAAACAATTATATTCTTTAGTGACCTCAAACTTTTGCGCGGTAGTGTAGGTATTACAGACTCGGTCAGGGAGACTCGGCCCCTCAATGTGAGCAAGACAAAGGAGCTGGTCGTGGACAATAGGAAAAGCTTGGCTGAAAAGGCCCCCGTTAACATTGATGGGGCTGTAGTGGAGCGGGTAGAGAGGCGAGCAAAATAAGATTTTAGCTCATCTAGTAGGCTCGCGTCACTGGGCAGCTCACTGATGGTTTTCCTTTGTAGTTCATAATAGTTTTCAAGCCCTGCCACATCCGACGAACGTCAGAGCCAGTGGAGTAGGATTCAATCGTAATCCTGTATTGACGCTTTGCCTGTTTGATGGTTTGTCTGAGGGAGTAATGGGATTTATTTTAAGCGTCCGGATTAGAGTCCTGCTCCTTGAAAGCGGAAGCTCTAGCCTTTAACTCGATGTGGATTTTGCCTGTAATCCATGGCTTCTGGTTGGGATATGTACGTACAGTCTCTGTGGGGACGACATCGTCGATGCACTTATTGATGAAGCTGATGACTGAGGTGGTGTACACCTCAATGTCATTGGATGAGTCCTGGAACATATTCCTGTCTGTGCTAACAAAACAGTCCTGTAGCATAGCATCCTCGTCATCTGATCACTTCCGTATTGAGCGAGTCACTGGTACTTCCTGCTATAGTTTTTGCTTGTAAGCAGGAATCAGGAGAAAATAATTATGGTTAGATTTGCCAAATGGAGGGTGAGTGAGAGCTTTGTATGCGTCTCTGTGTGTAGGTAGGTGGTCTAGATTTTTTTCTCCCCCTGGTTGCACATATGACATGCTGGTACAAAAGAGGTAAAACGGATTTAAGTTTCCCTGCATTAAAGTCTTGTTTGCTTATGGCCTTATACAGCTGGTTGAGTGCAGTCTTCGCATCGGTTTGTGGTGGTACTGTAAGTAGACAGCTACGAATAATAGATGATAACTCTATTGGTAGATGGTGTGGTCTTCAGCTTATCATATGGTACTCTACCTCAGGCAAGCAATGAGTCGAGAAGCAAGGACAGGGGGTGAATTTAATAATTAATTAAACACGGAATAATACACAACAAGAGTAGCTTCTGGACATGAAAAACATAACTAATACTGCCTGGGGAATTAATCAAAGGGAGTGACAGATATAGTGGAGGTAATCATAGAAGTGATGGAGTCCATGGGAGTCTCATGAGGCACAGGTGCGCGTAACGATGGTGGCAGGTGTGTGTAATGATAAGTAAACTAGCGACGTCGATTGCCGGAGAGGGGGAGCGGGAGTAGACGTGACAGCATACAAGCTGTTATTGACAAATAGACATACATCCTCGCCCTTCATCTTACCAGACGTAGCTTCTCTGTCCTGCTGATGCATGGAAAATCCCGCCAGCTCTATATTATCTGTGTTGTCGTTCAGCCACGACTCATAGAAACATAAAATATTACAGTTTTTAATGTCCCGTTGGTAGGATACTCTTGATCGTAGGTCATCCATTTTGTTTTCCAATGATTGCACGATGGCCAATAGAACGGATGGTAGTGGGGGTTTACTCACTAGCCTATAAATTCTCAGAAGCCAGCCCAACCTCCGCCCCCTTTTTCTCCGTCTTTTCTTCAACCAAATGACGGGGATTTGGGCCTGTTCCTGAAAAAGCAGTATATCCTTCACGTCGGACTCGTTATAGAAAACTCTTTGTACAGTTCGAGGAGGGTAATCGCTGTTCTGATGTCCAGAAGTTATTTTCGGTCATAAGAGAGAGTAGCAGCAACATTATGTACAAAATAAGTTCCAAAATCAGTTACAAACAAAATGAACAAAATAGCACATTTGGAGAGGAGCCGGTAAAACGGCAGCCACCCACTCCGGTGGCATTCTAGTGTTCGCCATTCTTGAGATTGTGTAAACATTTTTTATGCTCTAGTTATGAAACATTTAGATAGTTCTACCCATTCACTTTTAAGTTTTAAAAGTAATAATTGAATATTAAAGATTGTTTGCATGGCCTACATCAGTTCAATTATTTCGTTCAGTTTTTTTTCTGTGAGCTCAATGTGCACATTGCACTGTATATTCTCAGGTAAATCAGATCACAGCCGAACTGTGCAATGTAGTAGGGAGTTGTAGTTTCCAACAGGCCAATGTTCTACCATAATCCATTGCAGCAGTCATAAAAGTATGCCTTATTTACTACTAAAATAGTGATTTTGTCTGACAGCATAGGCAGCAGCTCTAGAGAGATGAGATGATGATTTGGAATTAAATAACAAATTCGTCAAATAAAACAATTGTATTATACACAACAAATGTTTTGTTAAAGTAATGTGAATTAACTGAAGGTTAATATGTGATAAGCAGTCATGGGCAGTCACTACCATCATGGGACTTTTATTCATTGTTTTATTCTGTGTTTTCACAGTATTCAAATTGATTTAAAAAAAATAATAATCGCAACCATAATAGTAAATCTTGTTACATTTCTTTATAACTGACCTCAAACTGACCGCACTAATAACTCAGCACTGTTGCATGTGTCTGAGAAGCCAAAACCAGATCATTTTTAATAATGTTTAAAACACTAATGTCATGTATGACTACATGCGTAATGTCGAGCCCTATGATGTTTTTACCATAGTTAGGAGAACACTGGTCACAGAACTTCATCCCAGTCTCTGTGGAGCAAGCTGAATGTGAGAACAGTAACATCCTCCTCCTCCTCTCTGTTCTGCTTAAAGAGGTGTCTCTGTATGCTGCAGATGGAGGATCACAGCTATCGTCATCAGATGGATGTGTGTGGGTTCTGTTGTCCGAGGGGTTCTGTGTAGGTGCTATAGCCCGGGAGGTTTTATAGTCAACATTATTTTGGTGAAACGTGTCATGGTATTATACAAAGACACCTGGTGGTGAACATGCTGCCTAGCCACTGCACTCTTGAGATGTGAAGCTTGAGCATTTTTCCCAGTTTCTCTTCGTTATTCTCTGCATTTTCTGAACTTCAGCTAAAATGAGGGTCAGTTTGCTGTGGCCTTCCTTTTGGCATACAACAACAGCCTCCATGGGTTTGAGCTTTTGGTAACAGGCACATCTAGCAGATAACATGAACAAAAAATACTAAAATCAATAGATTCAAGAAGAAAAAGGCTTTCTTTGCCACATTATAAGGGTATTAGGTATTCTCTTTGTATTCTCTGGCAATGTATTTCTGGGTTGCTGATGTATTGATTTCCAAAAGAAAAGCCCTTGTCAACCTTTATAAACCCTGTATTTTACTGCCGTTTCTCCTGTCTCTCACTTGGAGATAAATCCAATACGGCCATGCTATTTTACCATCCTGAGGAAGTGGGCTAGTTATACAGTCTTTGGCTGTGCAGCTGACACAACTATGTGCAGAGGTGCAGATACATTGGCAGATCAATTATTGATATGAATACATTTTCTCAAACTACAGTGGCAAGAAAAAGTTTGTGAACCCTTTGGAATTACCTGGATCTGCATAAATTGGTCATCAAATTTGATCTGATTTTCATCAAAGTCACAACAATAGACAAACATTGTGTGCTTAAACTAATAACACACAAATGATTGTATTTTCTTGTCTATATTGAATGCATAATTTAAACATTCACAGTGTTGGTTGGAAAAAGTATGTGAACCCCTAAGCTAATGACTTCTCCAAAGGCTAATTGGAGTCATGTGTCAGCTAACCTGGAGTCCAATCAATGAGACAAGATTGGAGATGTTGGTTAGAGCTGCCTAGCCTTATAACAACACTCACAAAATTTGAGTTTGCTATTCACAAGAAGCATTGCCTGATGTGAACCATGACTCAAACCAAAGAGATCTCAGAAGACTTACGATTAAGAATTGTTGACTTGCATAAAGCTGGAAAGGGTTACAAAAGTGTCTCTAAACGCCTTGATGTTCATAAGTCCACAGTGAGACAAATAGTCTATAAATAAAGTTCTGTACTGTTGCTACTCTCCCTAGGAGTGGCCGTCCTGCAAAGATGACTGCAAGAGCACAGCGCAGCATGCTCAATGAGGTTAAGAAGAATCCTAGAGTGTCAGCTAAAGACTTACAGAAATCCTTGGAACATGCTAACATCCCTATTGACAAGTGTATGATACGTAAAACACTAAACAAGAATGGTGTTCATGGGAGGACACCACGTAAGAAGCCACTGCTGTCCAAAGAAAAATGTTGCTGCACGTCTGAAGTTTGCTAAAGTGCACCTGGACGTTCCACAGCACTACTGGCTAAATAGTCTGTGGACAGATGAAAGTACAGTTGAGTTGTTTGGAAGGAAGGAATACACAACACTGTGTGGACAAAAACGGCCCAGCACACCAACATCATAACCTCATCCCAACTGTAAAGTACGATAGAGGGAGCATCATGGTTTGGAGCTGCTTTGCTGCCTCAGGGCCTGGACAGCTTGCTATCGTTGACAGAAAAATGAATTCCCAAGTTTATCAAGATATTTTGCTGGAGAATGTAAGGCTATTTGTCCACCAATTGAAGCTCAACAGAAGTTGGGTGATGCAACAGGACAACGACCCAAAACACAGAAGTAAATCAACAACAGAAGAAAATACGCCTTCTGGAGTGGTCCAGTCAGAGTCCTGACCTCAACCCGATTTGAGATGCTGTGGCATAACCTCAAGAGAGCAGTACACACCAGGCATCCCAAGAATATTGCTGAACTGAAACAGTTTTGTAAAGAGGACTGGTCCAAAATTCCTCATGACCATTGTGCAGGTCTGATCCGCAACTACAGAAAATGTTTGGTTGAGATTATAGCTGCCAAAGGAGAGTCAACCAGTTATTAAACCCAAGGGTTCACATACTTTCCCCACCCTGTATTGTGAATGTTTACACGGTGTGTTCAATAAAGAAACAAGAAAACATATTGTTTGTGTTATTAGTTTAAGCAGACTGTGTTTGTCTATTGTTGTGACCTAGATGAAGATCAAATTTGATGACCAATTTATGCAGAAATCCATATTTCCAAAGGGCTCACATACTTTTTCTTGCCACCGTACATCATGGAAAATCATATTGTCTGCTGCTGCCATCATTTGGCTGGATATGATTAAACATCATGATGGAAGATAAGCAGAGAATGTTAGTCTGCTTAAAGTGGAACTGACAGCATTTGAACTACTTTGAAGATATGAAACAAACATATCAGTGAAAAATGTACAATTTCCAGTTTATGCTACCACACCAACTTTATAAGAGGTTGAAATATTTATATGACGTAGAGTAAGGCATTGTTGGCAGAATAGATGGATGCAGTAAATCATTTTGCTTGCTAGCTATGCTGGACTTGAATGACTGTTAACCACAGTTGGCATATCTCCTAGTTGTCAATCAAATGTATTTGGCATCAATCAAATGGGTGGGCAGGCAGGCAAGTTCCTATTCAGTTGTCAAAACGTGGGTTGGGACAAGAATGCATTGGCAGGCAAGCTGCAGAACGGCGAGCAGGCAACTATTCCCCGTTGTTTATCTATGTAATTTTGACGGCCAGCTCTGGCTATCATTAGTTGTTGATCTTGTTGATGTGCATAGGCAACTGAGGAAGAGAGCCTACTGAAAGGGAAATGGGGATACCTAGTCAGTTGTCCAACTGAAATGTGTCTTCTGCATTTAATCCAGCCCCTCTGAATCAGAGAGTTGTGGGGTCTGCCTTAATTGACATCCAGCTTTTCATGGTTGTTTGATCAATAGGACTGTAACGTTCCCAACTGTAAGAGGCATACCGTCGTATTTACATATTTACAGAAATCCATTAAGGTGTATTTTGTGGCTTTTACAGCCTGGTCTCATAAACTAGATGTAACATGGTAAATGTATATCCAGGACACTCAAATTAGAATTATATTTTACATTTGGTATGATTAGATTTTATTTTACCTTTATTTAACTAGACAAATTGGTTAAGAACAAATTCTTATTTACAATGATGGTGTAGGAACAGTGGGTTAACTGCCTTTTTCAGGGGCAGAACGACATATTTTTACCTTGTCAGCTTGGGGATTCGATCTAGCAACCTTTCAGTTACTGGCCCAACACGCTAACCACTAGGCTACCAGCGATCCCAATTTTGGGGTTAGACAGATGCTTAAGATGTAATGTAATGTAAATGTAAAAGATAAAAACAATTGTAGGGTGGTTGGTCAGGGTGGATGGCTGGGCGTATAACGTGAACGTCTAGCAACTCAAAGGTTGTGAGTTCGAATCTCATCATGGACAACTTTAGCATTTTAGCTAATTAGCACTTTTCTACTTAGCATGTCAGCTAACCCTTCCCCTGAACCTTTTAGCTAACCCTTCCCCTAACCCTAACATTAACCCTTTTAGCTAACCCTTCCCTTAACGTGAACCCTTTTAACCTTACTCCTAAACTTAACCCTCACCTTTAACCAGACGCCAGGTAGCCAATGTTAGCCACCTAGCTAGAATTCATAACATCATAGGTTTAGCAAATTCTTAACATATTGTAAGTTTCACAAATTTCTAACATATTGTAGGTTTTGCAAATGTTTAACATATAGTAAGAATTGTAATTCATGATTGTCATTCACAAATTAATACATAGCATACTAAATGAAGTGTCTCGGGTTTACGTACATAATAATACGAAATGCTCTGGTACCAGGCTACCTATACCAGAGCACAACCTAGTTCAAAGTGAATGTTGGCAGGCCCATGTGGCAAATTCCGTATTTGCATATAGGCCTACTGAAGCTCTGATTGCCTATGGTCCAGTCCTGGACAAGACATGTTTTTATTAGGTTTTATTTATAGCAGTATCTATTAATTATCCAAACACAAGGCCGCTTTCCCACTCTATATTGTTGTAGAACTTTCACAAATGCCTTACTCTCCATCACTCCCAAACATTCTATGAATATATGAAAACTTGAAAATGACCATATTTAAATACACACGTGTCCCTCCCAAAATAAAAATAAATAAGTCTTCATATTCGTCCTGGGGGTGTTTTGGACCAGATTTTATTAAGCTTTCATGTTGCTAAAAGTACTGTACCAGTCAAAAGTTTGGACACACCTACTCAAGCAAGTCTCTTCTTCTTATTGGTGTCCTTTACTAGTGGTTTCTTTGCAGCAATTCGACCACGAAGGCCTGATTTCACGCTGTCTCCTCTGAACAGTTGTTGATAAGTGTCTATTACTTGAACTCTATGAAGCATTTATTGGGGCTGGTAACTCTAATGATCTCATCCTCTGCAGCAGAGGTAACTCTGTGTCTTCCTTTCCTGTGACGGTCCTTATGAGAGCCAGTTTCATCATAGAGCTTGATGGTTTTTGTAAAAGCACTTGAGGAAATGTTCAAAGTTCTTGAAATGTTCCATATTGACTGACCTTCATGTCTTAAATAAATGATGGACTGTCATATCTCTTTTCTTATTTGAGCTATTATTGGCATAATATGAACTTGGTCTTTCACCAAATAGGGCTGTCCTCTGTATACTACCCCTACCTTATCACAACACAACTGATTGGCTCAAACGCATTAAGAAGGAAAGAAATTCCACAAATGAACTTTTAACAAGGCACACCTGTTAATTGAAATGTATTCCAGGTGACTACCTCATGAAGCTGGTTGAGAGAATGCCAAGAGTGTGCAAAACTGTGATCAGGACAAAGGGTGGCTACTTTGAAGAATCTACGTGATTCCATGTGCTATTTTATAGTTTTGATGTCTTCACTATTATTCTACATTGTAGAAAATTGTGAAAATAAAGAAAAACACTTGAATGAGTAGTACCCTGGTACCGTTGGACTGGTACCGTGTCTATGAAGCCTCTCATCATAATCAAGGTTGCAGAGATATCACCGTATCACTGCATTGATAGTATGTCATCTACATTCATGTTGCGTCGTTATACTTTAAAAAATATTGATTTGTGAAAGGTCAGTGGTAATTTTTCTATTACTTCTGTATCAGTATTTCTCTATATTTTTACAATACAATTTGCCCCATGGCTATTGACATTCTACTTCCACCAGGAAAGCAGGATATGTCGGAGGTATTCATTTAAAAACTATGATATTGTAACGATCGTCGTATGAAGGAGTGGACCAAAACGCAGCGTGGTAAGCGTTCATTATAAATGTAATACTCAAAACACTCTAACAAAATAACAAAGAGGGAAAACCGAAACAGTCCTGTCAGTTGCAGATACTAAACAGAAAACAACTACCCACAAAACCCTAACGAAAAAGAACAACTTATATATGATCCCCAATTAAAGACAACGATAGACAGCTGCCTCTGATTGGCAACCACACCAACATAGAAATAAAGAAACCAGAATGCCCACCCTAGTCCCACCCTGGCCTAACCATAATAGAGAATAAAAACCTCTCTATGGCCAGGGTGTGACAGATATAAATCAATATGTTTGAGTATTGTTGTTCTTGGTCTCTCCCTCCAGCTCCTCATTACCAATGAGTTAATGAGTGTAGCCTGCCCAGGCCTCCATCTTGATAACAAACTAACTAATTACCTACTGTATTTCCCACTAATTAGACATAGTGGCTGACAGATTACAGGATAACTGGTGATACTGGTACAGTCATAATGATAATTGTCAGAGTACTTTGTTTATTACTTGTTCAACACTTGACTGTCTGAGCTAAATACAGCATCGTCAGATTCAATAAACTCATCTCTGCAACAAATATTTACTTTGAGAAAAACACACTGCAGTTTTTATCAACACTATATAACCATCTTAAATATGCATGCCCCATTCAAGAAATGTAGAACCAGGAACAGATATAGCCCTTGGTTCTCCCCAGACCTGACTGCCCTTAACCAACACAAAAACATCATATGGCGTTCTGCATTAGCATCGAACAGCCCCCGTGATATGCAGCTGTTCAGGGAAGCTAGAAACCATTATACACAGGCAGTTAGAAAAGCCAAGGCTAGCATTTTCTAGCAGAAATTTGCTTCCTGCACTGCAACACTAACTCAAAAAAGTTCTGGGACACTGTAAAGTCCATGGAGAATAAGAACACCTCCTCCCAGCTGCCCACTGCACTGAAGATAGGAAACACTGTCACCACTGATAAATCCACTATAATTGAGAATTTCAATAAGCATTTTTCTACGGCTGGCCATGTTTTCCAGCTGGCCATGCTTTCCATGCTTTCAACAGCACTGCACCACCCACTGCAACTCGCCCAAGCCTTCCCTATTTCTCCTTCTCCCAAATCCAGTCAGCTGATGTTCTGAAAGAGCAGAAAAATCTGGACCCCTACAAATCAGCCGGGCTAGACAATCTGGACCCTTTCTTTCTAAAAAATATCTGCCGAAATTGTTGACACCCCAATTACTAGCCTGTTCAACCTCTCTTTCGTGTCGTCTGAGATTCCCAAAGATCGGAAAGCAGCTGCGATCATCCCCCTCTTCAAAGGGGGGGACACTCTTGACCCAAACTGCTACAGACCTATATCTATCCTACCCTGCCTTTCTAAGGTCTTCGAAAGCCAAGTCAACAAACAGATTACCGACCATTTCGAATCTCACCATACCTTCTCTGCTATGCAATCTGGTTTCAGAGCTGGTCATGGGTGCACCTCAGCCACGCTCAAGGTCCTAAACGATGTCTTAACCACCATCGATAAGAAACATTACTGTGCAGCCGTATTCATTGATCTGGCCAAGGTTTTTGACTCTGTAAATCACTCTGTAAATCACTCGACAGCCTTGGTTTCTCAAATGATTGCCTCGCCTGGTTCACCAACTACTTCTCTGATAGAGTTCAGTGTGTCAAATCGGGTGGTCTGCTGTCCGGACCTCTGGCAGTCTCTATGGGGGTGCCACAGGGTTCAATTCTTGGACCGACTCTCTTCTCTGTATACATCAATGATGTCGCTCTTGCTGCTGGTGAGTCTCTGATCCACCTCTACGCAGAAGACACCATTCTGTATACTTCTGGCCCTTCTTTGGACACTGTGTTAACAACCCTCCAGGCAAGCTTCAATGCCATACAACTCTCCTTCCGCGGCCTCCAATTGCTCTTAAATACAAGTAAAACTAAATGCATGCTCTTCAACCGATCGCTGCCTGCACCTGCCCGCCTGTCCAACATCACTACTCTGGATGGCTCTGACTTAGAATACGTGGACAACTACAAATACCTAGGTGTCTGGTAAGCCTGTAAACTCTCCTTCCAGACCCACATCAAACATCTCCAATCCAAAGTTAAATCTAGAATTGGCTTCCTATTTCGCAACAAAGCATCCTTCACTCATGCTGCCAAACATACCCTACCAATCCTCGACTTCGGCGATGTCATTTACAAAATATTTACAAAATAGCCTCCAATACCCTACTCAACAAATTGGATGCAGTCTATCACAGTGCAATCCGTTTTGTCACCAAAGCCCCATATACTACCCACCACTGCGACCTGTACGCTCTCGTTGGCTGGCCCTCGCTTCATACTCGTCGCCAAACAACCCACTGCCTCCAGGTCATCTACAAGTCCATGCTAGGTAAAGCTCCGCCTTATCTCAGTTCACTGATCGCCATGGCAACACCCACCCGTAGCACGCGCTCCAGCAGGTGTATCTCACTGATCATCCCTAAAGCCAACACCTCATTTGGCCGCCTTTCGTTCCATTTCTCTGCTGCCTGTGACTGGAACGAATGGCAAAAATCGCTGAAGTTGGAGACTTTTATCTCCCTCACCAACTTCAAACATCTGCTGTCTGAGCAGCTAACCGATCGCTGCAGCTGTATGTAGTCTATCGGTAAATAGCCCACCCAATTTACCTACCTCATCCCCATACTGTTTATATTTATTTACTTTTCTGCTCTTTTGCACACCAGTATCTCTACCTGTACATGACCATCTGATCATTTATTACTCCAGTGTTAATCTGCAAAATTGTAATTATTCACCTACCTCCTCATGCCTTTTGCACACAATGTATATAGACTATTTTTTTTCTTTTTTTTCTACTGTGTTATTGACTTGTTAATTGTTTACTCCATGTGTAACTCTGTGTTGTTGTCTGTTCACACTGCTATGCTTTATCTTGGACAGGTCGCAGTTGTAAATGAGAACTTGTTCTCAACTAGCCTACCTGGTTAAATAAAGGTGAAATAAATTAAAATTAAAAAAATCTACCAGGTTGTCACCGAAATGCTTAAGCCATATCTGTCACGCATTCCCCCGGTACTGCTGCTCATTCCGTTCAACAGCTCCAGAGGTCTACGTCACCGGCCTTCTAGGTGTCACTGAACTAGATCATTACCACCAACCCTGGACTGTCTTGTCTCATTATGCACCCTGGTTCCCATTCCCCCTAGTATGTTTATTTGTGCCCTCTGTTCCCCATTGCCCTTGTGGATTATTGTTCCATGTCCATTGGTCTTGTGAGTATCTGTGCTCTGTTGTATCGGCTTTCTTGTTACCCTGTTCGTGTGCACTTGTTATTACGTGGCTCGTCCCATGTATTGTTATTATGGGTTTCTTCTCGTGTATTTTTTAGGCGTTTGTTTGGGTTACAGCCCTGTATTATATACATATACCTGTTTTGGGCTTCATCCCTGTCATGTTCATGACGTACTCAATTTTGGGTTGAGAAATAAAAAAACGTATTTTGTATTTCTCCACCTGTCTCCTATCATTATACAATGTTACAATATCAATGCAGTTAAACAGGTTCATGTAAAATAATGAATTATGTTGGCTTACACTTCTGGCACTTCCAAGGCTGTTTCATGATGATTATTATGGTCGTGTCAATCATGTTAAACAGTGCATTCGAAAGTTTTCAGACCCCTTTTTCCACATGATCTTGCAGCCTTATTCTAAAATTGATTAAATATATGTTATTCCTCATCAATCTACACACAATACCCCATAATGACAAAGTGAAAACCGGTAAAAAAACAGAAATACCTTATTTACATAGTTATTCAGACCCTTTGCTATGAGACTCGAAATTGAGCTCATGTGCATCCTGTTTCCATTAATCATCCTTGAGATGTTTCTACAACTTCAAATCGAATTTTATTGGTCACATACACGTGATTAGCAGATGTTATTGAAGGTGTAGCGAAATGCTTGTGCTTCTAGCTCTGACAGTGCACTAATATCTAACAAGTAATATCTAGCAAATTACACAACACATACCCAATACACACAAATCTAAGTAGGAATGAATTAAGACTATAAACATATGGACGAGCGATGCCAGAGCAGAACGGACTAGGATATAGTATAGAAAAACATTATATACATATGAGATGAGTAATGCAAGATATGTAAGCATTATTAACGACTATTTAACCATGTTAATCATTACTGAAATGAAAACTACAAACATTTAACCAGTTAAAGATAATGAATACATGAAAACAACAAATATTATATTAAAAATAATTCATGCAAAAGTCAAGAGTTGGCTATAACACGAGTACAAACAAAGTGAGTGTGTGTGTAAGTGTTTGTGTGCATGTATGTGTATTATGGTGTGTATTATAATTTCCCATCATAAAAATGTATCCCCATTCCCCAATCAAATAACGTAAAATAAAATAAAAATCTGTATTTACCCAATCTGGCAACTCTCATAAAAGTCGTCATAGCCTTGTATAAATTGCATTATGGAAGGAATGGTGTAATGTACACGAAAAAGTGGAGCCCTGTATTAAATGCATTATGAATAAAATTGTGAAATGTAGATTCCACGAAATATGAAATGCATTATGAAGGAAATTGTGTAGACCTACTGTTGCCTTCATGAAAATAGGGCCTTTCTGACTACAAGTGCACCAGTATCCTAAAGTGTTAAGCGAAAACAATCATAGAAATCAATATTGGCATTATTTTAAAAAACAACTTAAGGCTACTATTATATTATAATTATTTTGGTGACAACCTGGTTGATAAACAATATATACACGTTCATTTTATTTATATAAATAAATGTGGCACACAAAAAAAGTCAGTGTAGACCACCATTGCCCATCATGTATTGCTCTAATAACTTTCAAAATATTTGTTCTGAAATCCCCCCTAAAAAAAGTCACACAAAAATGTGTCTTTTCACAGAAATGCACAAAAATGCACAAAATCTTCTGAAATACTTTTTGTACATATTTGCACAAATTGAGTGTGATATTGTGTTACTTATATATATATATATATATATATATGTAGATTTTTAGCATGCTATATGAATTATGTTGAAATTTGTGTGCATACTATGTGTGTGACTATTTACACTGAGTGTACAAAACATAAAGAATTACCTTCCTAATATTTAGTTGCACCCCCTTTTGCCATCAGAACAATCTCAATTTGTCAGGGCATGGACTCTACAAGGTGTCGAAAGAGTTCCATGGTGTTGGATTCGTCATTTTGAACATTGAGATATGAAATAAATAATAGGAAAGAAGCATAGAATCCAAGGAGAAAGAAACTGGGCCTCTGTAGAAAGACAGATAGCTGTGGAATGTGTTGGAATGTATTGGGGGGCGGGAGCAGAGCACCGTGTTGATACAGGGGAGACAGATGGACTAATCCAGATCTGTGGATTAGATGGAGGGGTTGAGGTCAGCAGGTGAGGACAGATTCAGAGAGTAATAAGGGTTTGGTATCCTGTTGCCCTCTTTCTGTTGAACCATACGATGTAAGAATTGGAGAGAAGGCGTGTCTTAAGTAGGATGTATATAACTGCGATGGAGAGAAATGTTTTGGTGTCTGAATACAGCTGTACAGAACCTTTGGGAAGAATTAAATGTGGTTAAAGCTTCTCTGGTGTCCGTGAGTTATTTACTCTGAAAAATAAGAGCCTAACAACAGGGATGCTGGCCCATGTTGACTCAATGCTTTCCACAGTTGTGTCACATTGCCTGGATGTCCTTAGGGTGGTGGACCATTCTTGATACACACAGGAAACGTTTGTGAGAAAACCCAGCAGTGTTGAAGCACCTGGCACCTAGTACCATTCACTGTTCAAAGGCACTTAAATCTTTCGTCTTGGCCATTCACCCTCAGAATGGCACAAATACACAATCCATGTCTCAACTGTCTCAAGGCTTAAAAATACTTATTTGTCTCCTTTCCTTCCCCTTGATTGAAGTAGATTTAACAAGTGACATCAATAAGTGATCATAGCTGTCACCTGGATTCACCTGGTCAGTCTATGTCATGGAAAGAGCAGGTGTTCCTTATATTTTCTACATTCAGTGTATGTTGCCATACATCTCAATTCACCCAGCCCCCAAAGTAAGTATTTTCCTGGTGGCTTTGTTCTAGCATTAACCTGTGATGTTAACTGCCCATGTGCGTTTCCACCAGCCCACACAATGGAACTGCCTGCACATTTCCACAGCTCCACTTTAGGAATAATTTATATTCATGATGCATACTCATGCAGCTGAAAGTTTAATTCAGTTTACTTATGCAGAAAGATGGCATTCACAGCACTATGCAGTTTAGTGTGCCAGTGACTATGACAAGTTTCAAGTAAAAAAATATATATTTTGTTTCAAATCCTGAAATGGGTAGGGTGTTAATTAGGATGTTTACATTTTCTTTGTAATTTTAAAGATCCTTTCCTCTTTTTCAGGAGGAGAATACACAGACATAAAACAGGTAAGACAATGGACATCACACTGAGAGCTAAATGATCACACTGAGAGCTAAATGAAATCAAGCTGTTTGCTGAACCTGTAGTGTGTTTGTTGGTGAACTGACGGACACAACATTGCCAGTCATCATTGTCTGTCAGCCAGAACAAGCATAGCACTTGCAGCACTATTCCCTGCTGTTGATGAGAGCAGCAGCAGCAGAAGCAGCAGTGAGAATGGCTCCAGGTTATGAATGTGGCATTTGAAATGGGACTGGCCAGTCTGGTGACTCCATGGGCTCAGATTATTGCCCCAGCATGGAGGCAGCAGCAGGAGGAGTATGCATGGCTTCAGCCCTTTCTGTCTGTCTGTTACGCGCCTCAGTACTGAATTGATTCGGAAAGGGATGGATGTTTGTGTTTTGATGTGAGTGTTTCATCTGCCCGGAGGCAGCATGCGTTCTGCGCTCTGCCTGTTTTATGTGTTAAAGCACGCTAATGCCTCCTGTATTTTCAACTGACATGAGTACTCTGACCTGCCGTGCCTCTCTTCTCAGGAGTTTTATAGATACAGTTGAAGTTGGAAGTTTACATACATCTTAGCCAAATACATTTAAACTCAGTTTTTCACAATTCCTGACATTTAATCCTAGTACAAATTCCCTGTCTTAGGTCAGTTAGGATCACCACTTTATTTTCAGAATGTGAAATGTCAGAATAATAGTAGAGAGAATAATTTATTTCAGCTTTTATTTCTTTCATCACATTTCCAGTGGGTCAGAAGTTTACATACACTCAATTAGTATTTGGTAGCATTGCCTTCAAATTGTTTATCTTGGGGTCAAACGTTTTGGGTAGTTTTCCACAAGCATCCTACAATAAGTTGGGTGAATTTCTGCCCATTCCCCCTGAACGAGCTGGTGTAACTGAGTCAGATTTGTAGTCCTCCTTGCTCACACACGCTTTTTCAGTTCTTCCCACAAATCATTCATATATCTTTATGTACATATTATTTATCTCTTTCCACTTGTGTGTATAAGGTAGTAGTTTTGGAATTGTTAGGTTAGATTACTCGTTGGTTATTACTGCATTGTCGGAACTAGAAGCACAAGCATTTCGCTACACTCGCATTAACATCTGCTAACCATTGGTATGTTACAAATATATTTGATTTGATTTGATTGAAGTCAGGGCTTTGTGATGGCCACTCCAATACCTTGACTTTATTGTTCTTAAGCCATTTTGCCACAACTTTGGAAGTATGCTTGGGGTCATTGTCCTTTTGGAAGACCCATTTGCGACGAAGCTTTAACTTCCTGACTGATGTCTTGATATGTTGCTTCAATATATGAAGTGCACCAGTCCCTCCTGCAGCAAAGCACCCCCACAATATGATGCTGCCACCCCCGTGCTTCACGGTTGGGATGGTGTTCTTTGGCTTGCAAGCCTTCCCCTTTTTCCTCCAAACATAACAATGGTCATTATGGCCAAACAGTTCTATTTTTATTTCATCAAACCAGAGGACATTTCTCCAAAAAGTATGTGCAGTTGCAAACCGTAGTCTGGCATTTGAACGCGAAATGTTTGAATGTCGTTCCTTCATGCATTTGGAAATTGCTCCCCAGGATGAACCAGACTTGTGGAGATCTACAAAAACAATTCTGAGGTCTTGGCTGATTTATTTGGATTTTCCCATGATGTCAAGCAAAGAGGCACTGAATTTGAAGGTAGGCTTTGAAATACATCCACAGGTACACCTCTAATTGACTTAAATGATGTCAATTAACATATCAGAAGCTTCTAAAGCCTTGACATCCCTTTCTGGAATGTTCAAAGCTGTTTAAAGGCACAGTGTATGTAAACTTCTGACCCACTATAATTGTGATACAGTGAGTTATGAGTGAAGTAATCTGTCTGTAAACAATTGTTGGAAAAATGTATTGTGTTGTTCTTACTGACTTGCCAAAACTGTAGTTTGTTAATCTACTGCCTGTTACTCAGGCCCAGAAGCCAATATATGCATATAATTGGTAGCATTGGATAGAAAACACTTTTACGTTTGTGGAAATGTTAAATAATGTATGAGACTATAATACAATTGATGTGGTAGGCGAAAATCCAAAGAAAAACCAACCAGAATTATTATTTTTTACGTCCCAGACTCTTATATTGCAAAGCTATGCAATTCCAGCGCCCAGATTGCAATTCCTATGGCTTCCAATAAATGTCAACATTCTATGTTCAAGGTTTCAGGCTTGTTTCTTCCAAAACGAGGAAGAATTTACGGATTTGGTACAAAGAGTCACAGTGGAAAATCAGTCTGTCTAAAAATCAGTCTGCTCATTTTTGTTTTCTATCGAACATACTTCTTTCCGTATGAAATATTACAGTTTATTTACATTTTAGGGTACTTGAGGATTAACTAGAAACATAGTTTGACTTGTTTGAACAAAGTTTAGCGGGATCCTTTTGGATTCCTTTGTCTGCATGTTGAACGAGTGGATTACTGAAATCGATGGTGCCAACTAAACAGACTTTTAGGGATATATAGAAGGATTTTTTCGAACAAAATGACCATTCATGTTGTAGCTGAGAACCTTGGGATTGCAAACAGAGGAAGATTTTAAAAAGTAAGTGATTTATTTAATCGCTATTTGTGATTTTATGAAGCCTGTGCTGGTTGAAAAATATGCTTTTTTGGGGCGCCGTCCTCAAACAATCGGATGGGATGCTTTCGCTGTAAAGCCTATTGTAAATCGGACAATGCAGTTAGATTGACAAGAATTTAAGCTTTTAACCTCTAGTGTCGAGCAATCCTGTATCCGGGAGCGTAATCATAGCCTCAAGCTCATTACCATAATGCAACGTTTCCTATTCATGAAAATCGCAAATGAAATGAAATAAATATATTGAAAGACAAGCTTAGCCTTTTGTTAAGAACACTGTCATCTCAGATTTTCAAAATATGCTTTTCAACCAGTGCTACACAAGCATTTGTGTAAGAGTATTGAGAGCCTAGCATAGCATTAAGCCTAGCATTCAGCAGGCAACATTTTCACAAAAACAAGAAAAGCATTCAAATAAAATAATTTACATTTGAAGAACTTCGGATGTTTTCAATGACGAGACTCTTAGTTAGATAGCAAATGTTCATTTTTTACAAAAATATTATTTGTGTAGACGAAATAGCTCCGTTTTGTTCATCACGTTTGGCTAAAAAAAATACCGGAAAATGCAGTCACTTACAACGGCAAACTTTTTTCCAAATTAGCTCCATAATATCGACAGAAACATGGCAAACGTTGTTTAGAATCAATCCTCAAGGTGTTTTTCACATTGGCAGTTGGCTTCTCATCAGAAGCAAACGGAATAATACTGCAGCTGGAGATTACACAATAATTGCAACGGAGGACACCAAGCGACCACCTGGTAGATGTAGTCTCTTATGTTACATTTTCCAATGATATGCCTACAAATACGTCACAATGTTGTAGACACCTTGGGGAAAACGTGGAAAACGTAAGCTGACTCCTAGCTCCTTCACAGCCATATAAGGAGTCATTGGAATGAGGCGTTTTCAAAAAATGCGGCACTTCCTGATTGGATTTTTATCTGGGTTTCGCCTGTAACATCAGTTCTGTGGCACTCACAGACAATATCTTTGCAGTTTTGGAAACGTCATAGTGTTTTCTTTCCAAAGCTGTCAATTATATGCATAGTCGAGCATCTTTTCGTGACAAAATATCTTGTTTAAAATGGGAACGTTTTTCATCCAAAAATTAAAAGAGCGCCCCTATATCAAAGAAGTTAACCAATATAAGATACTTGTATGTTCATAAATGTTTAATATTCCGATTATTTATTTGAATTGCGAGCCCTCCAATTTCACTGGATGTTGTTAATTAATAGGGTCGTCAGCGGGACACCTATCCCTATTATATTTGTTATTGCAGGTGCGGCGAAATGCTTATATTTCTACCGCCAACATTGCAGTAACACCTAACAATACAAACAATTCACACAAATCCCCCAAAATATTAATTAAGAAATATCAGAACAAGCAATGTCCGAGTCTGGAATATGTAGTGAGCTGCAAAAAGTATTGGGACAGTGACATATTTGTTGTTGTTTTGGCTCTGTACTCCAGCACTTTGGATTTGATACAATGACTATGAGGATGAAGTGTGGACTGACAGCTTTAATTTGATGGTATTTTCATCCATTTGTTTAGAAATTACAGAACTTTTTGTACATAGTCCCCCCATTTTAGGAGACCAAAAGTACTGGGGACAAATTAATATGTGTGTTAAAGTTAAGAATTTGGTCCCATATTCATAGCACGTAATGACTACATCAAGCATGTGACTTTACAAATGCATTTGCTGTTTGTTTTGGTTGTTTCATACTATTCTATGCCTTATAGAAATTAATGGTAAATATTGTATTACAGTGCCTTGCAAAAGTATTCATCACCCTTGGCGTTTTCCCTATTTTGTTGTATTACAACCTGTAATTTAAATTGATTTTTATTTGGATTTCATGTCATTGACAAACAAAATAGTCCAAATTGGTGAAGTGAAATTTTAAAAATTACTTGTTTAAAAAAATTCAAAAAAATGGAAAAGTGGTGAGTGCATATGTATTCACCCCCTTCGTTATGAAGCCCCTAAATAAGATCTGGTGCAACCAATTACCTTCAGAAGTCACATAGTTAGTTAAATAAAGTCCACCTGTGTGCAATCGAAGTGTCACATAATCTGTCACATGATCTCAGTATATATACACCTGTTCTGAAAGAGAGTCTGCAACAACGCTATGTAAGTGGCACCACCAAGCAAGCGGCACCATGAAGACCAAGGAACTCTCCAAACAGGTCAGGGACAAAGTTGTGGAGAAGTACAGATCAGGGTTGGGTTATAAAAAAATATTGGAAACTTTGAACATCCCACGGAGCATCATTAAATCCATTATTAATAAATGGAAAGAATATGTCACCACAACAAACATTCCAAGAGAGGGCCACCCACTAAAACTCACTGACCAGGCAATGAGGGCATTAATCAGAGAGGCAACAAAGAGCCCAAAGATAACCCTGAAGGAGCTGCAAAGCTCCACAGCGCAGATTGGAGTCTGTCCATACGACCACTTTAAGCCGCACACTCCACAGAGCTGGGCTTTATGGAAGAGTGGCCAGAAAAAAGCCATTGCTTAAAGAAAAACATAAGCAAACACATTTGGTGTTCGCCAAAAGGGATTTGGGAGACTCCTCAAACATATGGAAGAAGGTTTTTGGCCATCAAGGAAAACGCTATGTCTGGCACAAACCCAACACCTCTCATCACCCTGAGAACAGCATCCCCACAGTGAAGCATGGTGGTGAGAGCATCATGCTGTGGGGATGTTGTTTTTCTGCAGGGACTGGGAAACTGGTCAGAAGGCCAGATGGTGGTTCTAAAACTGACAACCGATGCCACAGTGCAGAGGCAATCACATTGTTAACTATAATAGTGCGCCCCCTATATGGCATACGAGATAGTAACCAACGCCATCTCCTCATCCTCCCTCCCACCATTTCAACCACCCCACTCCAATTTTTCCCATAGTCCCCTCATCTCCTAGGTACACTCCAAGATACTTAAAACCTCCCTTACACCATTCTAGCCCCCCTGGCAAAGCCATGATCCCTCCAGACCATTCTCCAATCTGTAAAGCACAACTCTTTTCCCAATTTACCTTTGCAGAGGATATTCCCCTGAAACGATTAACCATTAGACTCAAGCTATCCACCTCCGCTTGATTTTTCACTAACACAACTACATCATCAGCATAGGCTGAGAGACAAATAGGAGGAATATCCTCTGAAAAGTACACCCCTGCAATGCGACTTCTAATGCTATTTAGTAGTGGCTCTATAGCAATGGCATATAACATTCCTGACAAAGAACATCCCTGCCTAATACCTCTACACACTTTAAAAGGAGCACTCAAACCACCGTTAACTTTCAATACACTTTCAATGTCACCATATATCACCTTTATCATGGCAATAAAACCAGAGCTGAACCCAAACGCCTCAAACGTGTGCCATAAATATTGATGTTCAACTTGGTCAAATGCCTTTTCCTGATCAATTGAAATTAGACCAGCATCCAATCCAATAGCCCTAGAGACGTCCAAAAAAAAAATCACGAATCAGAGAAATGTTATCCCCTATCTGCCTGCCAGGAACACAGTAGGACTGATCCGTATGTATGATTTGCCCCATCACCTCCCTCAGCCTGTTGGACAAAGCCTTTGACAATATCTTATAATCAGTGCACAATAAAGCCACCGGCCTCCAGTTCTTCACCTCCCTCGGGTCACCCTTTGTGGGCAGTAGGGTGAGAACAGCCCTTCTGCAGCTTATTGGTAGTATCAATGCCTGGTGCCCTTCCATGTTCCATGCCTTTTAATGCAGTGTATAAATCCTGCAAAAACAATGGTTGCTCAAGCTCAACCTGAGCTTCTGCAGCCACCTTTGGGAGCCCATCAAAGAACTGCTGTGTCACTGTTTTATCCTCTTTGTACTCACACTTGTAGAGCTCAGCATAGAACTCTACTGCCCTCTTTCTAATTTCACTAGGGCTAGTGAGCTCTTGTCCAACAGCTGATTTGAGACAATTAATAATTTTTCTTTGTCCATTCTTTTTCTCTAAACCAAAGAAAAATTTGGATGAGGCATCCATTTCAGATATTCCCTGAAACTTACTTCTCACCAATCCCCCCTGTGCTCTGATACCCAGCAGGTCTGCCAATGCAGCTTTTCTCCTCTTGAGGGCCTGAGTATGGCCTCGATCTCCTGTGGTCTCAACCAACGTCATGAGTTTCACTATTTCAAACTCTAGGGCTTTCATTGATCTGGTGATATCCTTGGTGACATTCCTCGTGTATTGATTACAAAATTGTTGAATCTGGATTTTCCCTATTCCAGTATGCGCTTTTGTGTTTTACATCGTTAATGAACACCACCTCTGTTATTAAACAATGATCAGAAAATCCCACTGGAGTTATCACACTTGATTTACAGACCTGAGATTGATGCTCAAAAACATAAAACCTATCTAACCTGGCCATAGAGATGATGTTCTCTCTCACATGCGCCCAGGTGTACTGCCTTGTTCCTCCATGTTGACTCCGCCAAATATCACACAGTTCATGTGTTACAATGAGGCGTTTCAAAAAAGTCCTTGAGGCTATATGAGGTTCTTGGTGATTTCTATCTAAATCGCTAACTGTGCAGCAATAAATAAATCATCTTCTTTGTTCTTCTTCTTCTTTAATTTTCCAAATTACTATGCGTTTCTTGTAGAAAATTTGTCACTTCCCTTTCCCCTAATTAACTCATACACCATGGCTCTTTTTTTACCATCTCTTGCCCCATTTACGTTTAAAGAAGAAATCTTAAAACTGCTCATGGATGAAAAAAATATACAGAGGAAGATACAGCCACCACATCTCTTTACAGAGTTAAAACTGCAACTGAACTCTTTCATTTTCTTTAGAATTTACATCACTTATCACTCCCGTGACCACTTTCTTGAGTCTAGCAATTTCAGGGCTTTTTAAACTTCCCCCTGTAATTTTTGACATCAGAAACTTTGCTGATTCAATAAACAATTCACGTTCAGGGAAAAATCAGTTACATTGTAATCCTGCATATATTTCTTCCCTTTTGTCAACTTCAGAAATTGACGTATCTTCTCGATCCCATACCTCCCTTCTACCCCATTTATCTCACTATATTTTTGTGACGCGTCAGATGACTCACTCTCGCTATCCTCCCCAGAAGAAAACTCCACCATCTCTACAACTTGTTCATCTTCAACTGATTTATCAATCTCTACCTTTCTCTTAGAATTAGACCCTTCACCACCCCTTAAATTCTTCCTTTTACTCCTCTGTATTTTGAAAACATCCGCTTCCTTTTCCGTTATTTCAATCTCCTCTTGACGTCTAATTTCATTTTCCAGCACCACCTCAGCGACGGCAGTCGCAATCTCACCTACTGTTTCCCCTCCCTCTTTGTTCTGATCTACCACAATTGCCCCCGTATCCACAATGCCTTCCTCTCCTACTTTTCCAACCACATCTGCCCACCTTCTCCCTTCCCCTGCACCCTTAGCATGTTCATCCCTTCGCGGTGGTGCGTTAGTTGCACCAGCACTAGAGCTACTACCAGGCTCAGCGCGCTCATTCTCGGGACAACTACGCACCACGACATGTTTCAACAACGGAGATTTGCATCCAAAAAGAACCTTCTTTATTGTAGATTCGATTTGACCATGGTGAGAACTCTCGCTCCAACATTTCATCTCTAACAAATGGTGGCACGTTAGAAAGTATAACTTTCTTCGCCGGATTCATAAGCGGAAATACCGGCGTCTGTGTCTCCCGCAACACAACACCCCTCTCAACTATCTTATTCACCTTTTCAATTGAATCTAAGAATATCACTACAGCGCTATTCATCCTTGAGGCTGATTTGACTATCATACCCAATGATAGCACCCACAGCCAAGCTACATTCTTCCACTGAACACCCGCCCGCAGCAGGAATCTTTACTCCATGCCTCCGACGAAGTTTTTCAAACTCTACACTTCCGCGAGTGGCCATTGCAACCAGCCCCACCCGCTGGTTGTGCCCTCGCGAAAAACCAACCTCAAAGATCCCACCACCCCTATACGTGCTTAGTGATAGTTAAACAAGATACCCTTAAAACAACTAAACTAATCAATATATATATACATACCAAAACCCAATAGAGTGAAAAGAAATTCCATTCGCTCTCACAATCACTCCTGCTTGACGACTCACTCCCAGCATGCACTCTGACGAGAGAGCGAGAGAGCGAGAGAGAGAGAGAGAGAGAGAGAGCTTAAGATCACCAGATAGGAGAATTACACCAGATAGAACCGACTTTAGCCCCGGCACATAGACTATTGCAGCATAGATACTGGAGACTGAGACATGAAAGAAAAAAGCTTGCCAAAAGAGAGATCAGGGTCAAGAGTAACGCCAAGGTCCTTCACGGTTTTATTTGAGATGACTGTACAACCATTGAGATGAATTGTCTTTGTTTTGTCTGAGTTTAAAAATTAAAAATGTCCAACCATTCACTTCCTTATGTCTGAAACACAGGCTTCTAAGGTAGACAATTTTGGGGCTTCACCAAGTTTCATCGAAATGTACAGCTGTGGGTCATCTGCATAGCAGTGAAAGTTGACAGTGTGTTTCTGCATGACATCACCAAGCGGTAGCCTCTATAGTGAAAACAATAGTGGTCCTTAATCGGAACCTTGAAGCTTGAACCTTGAAACTTTAATTTATCAAGGGACAAACCATACACAGATACAAACTTATATCTTTCCGACAGATAAGATCTAAACCAAGCAAGAACTTGTCCGTGTAGACCAATTAGGGTTTCCAATCTCCAAAATAATGTGGCAATCACCTTGTTTCCTTTGTGACAGTGGAATAATTTTGTGAGGGATTTCCAGGTTCTGATTTGAAAAGTGTTTGAGCCGAAAAGATTCATCATCATACAGGGCAGCTGAAGATTTCCCCCTGTTATTTCTGCTGAACGTAGGCTGTGCATACCCACATCCAATCAAACAGAAGCGTCAGTATGAATAGGGAAAGGGGGATACCTAGTCAGTTGTCCAACTGAATGTATTCAACTGAAATGTGGTCTTCCGCATTTAACCCAACCCCTCTGAATTAGAGAGGTGCAGGGAGCTGTCTTAGTTGACATCCACAACGCCCAGGGAACAGTGGGTTAACTGCCTTGCTCAGGGCCAAAACAACAGATTTTTACCTTGTCAGCTCAGGGATTTGATCCAACAACCTTTGAGTTACTGGCCCAACTCTCTAACCACTCGGCTACCTGCCAAATACTAATGTTACTGAAGATTGATGAAGAACCTTCTATATATGGTCCTTCTGTAGCTCAGTTGGTAGAGCATGGCGCTTGTAACGCCGGGGTAGTGGGTTCGATCCCCGGGACCACCCATACGTAGAATGTATGCACACATGACTGTAATTCGCTTTGGATAAAAGCGTCTGATAAATGGCATATATTATTATTATTATTATTATATCATCTCTAATGCAGTTTGACTATGCATGTTCAGAGACTTTCCATAAACACAAATTGGCATAAAATTAAAAAAAAATGAGAAAAACTCTCATCTTGCTTTATTGCACTATAGCCTAATTTATTTTGAGTTTAGTACTTGGCTAGAACTAGCAGATAAAGAGCTTATGGATGTTATGTTATGTGATGAATGGTATTGCCCTCAAAGCAGTTTAAGTTTAGTGTGTGTCAGCAAAAGAGGAATGGGAATGTATTCAGCAAAGATGATTTTTCTCCTCTCCTTTTTGTTTATCTTGCACTCATAAGCAGAGAAGAACTCACTATAACTATAGGGTAATATAACAGCTACCACCTGCCTCATTTTCATTAGACACAAACATCCTCACATCCTTCATGATACTATTCCCCAACAACATGTGATACACAACTGTTACACATCATGTTAACTTGTCAAACATGTTCTCACCAGGATCTGCCTAAAACCCAGTCTATTTGTATTTGTATGAAAAACCTTTGGGACAATTGTAAGGCTACTGTTGAGTTGCCATGTTTTGGTCTGTGAGTTTCATCTCCATGGATGATTCCTCCCCTCCCCCCTTGTAGACTGAAGGATGGCATCATGAGCCTTTAGAGTTACAGTTATGACTCACTCTCTCTCCCCCTCTCTCTCTCTGTGAGCATTATCTCATCAATCTAAAGAAAACTCCACCTCTTGAGTCATGATTTGTTAACGCTATATCTTATGTGTTTCATAGTGTATAAGTTAGCGCTGTAGTGACAAGCAGATAGCATTATGTACCATTGGGATCTAGTGGGGTAGCCATCAGAGGTGATGATTTAAATTCAAAGGGAAGCAAGCCACATACTCACTCTCTGATGGCTACTAGCTTTTGTTGAGTGGCTGATGTAGAGGCATCTATCACTAAAGCCTTGGGCTAGGCCAAGAGGCTAACAGCTCCATCAATGCAAGCCTCCTCTATTGGCTCATTTTACCGCATAGTAAAATGATCACAACAGAAAAATAAACGTTCAGTGCTTAAGTACCTTTCATGGGTAGCCTATGCCCATTCAGCAACCTTTATGCAACCTTGGCTTCAACTGGTGGAAGCTTGACCTGTTGACCATGATGCAAACTTCACTTGATCAGCCTAATGCAGTTCAGGATAAACACATGCAGATGGCAGAAAAACCCCAACCACAAAGACAACATCCAGAGTGTCAGTAGAGTTGCTGCAAGTGGTTGTTAATGCTGGTACCAACCTTTTATTGATCGTCACATTATTGTTCTGCAACCTATCCTTCTTGTGGAACCTCTGTCATCAGTTAGGCCTGAAAGACAACCCTTTTAGAGATACCTACAGTAGCAACATAAGCGTAGGAACAGAAACCTGAATGATGGGGGTAACAGTTCTGTTGGTGATCTGCTCGCACCATGTGTCCTCGGTTCCTCACTGTCTTGATGAGCCTTATGGTGGACAGCAGGAGATGGGCCAGGTCTTGGCCGTGTTTTGGGCTCACCATGACCACCACAGGGCTGATGCCGGTCCTAACCATGACCAGAGGCTGGCCCAGGGAGAAGTAGAGGAAATAAATCCTGCCCCTGACAAGAGAGAGAAACACAGGGAACATGGATATTAGACAAGTACTGTCTGTACCTAATATATAGTCTAGACAGAAACACAGAGCAGAAACTATAATATTCTGATCACTATACAAAATGTTAAATACCTATGCCTAGGTTTCTGCTATTGTTTGAGCCAAGACAGTTGGCATTCATTGGGGTTGCAAAGAAATAGTTTGTATATACTGCATCGTTCTGTATATGCTAGGCCTTACCTGTTCAGTGCCACCTCGTGAGGATAGGTTGGCAGGTTTGGATTTATATAGCACCTTTAATATCATATCACAGTACTTTATGTTTTTGATACGGTATTTGACAGTATTTTATGTTTTTGAATAATTCTAAGTAGTTCTAAATTTGCTTTATGGTCTTATGATAGCAATATATACATTCTAAGTGATTTCAATGGGTCTTTCTCCATTCTGATTGGTTTATTCTGTTCATTTCAACCCAAAAAATGTTTGTGTATTTGAGATCATTTCTCATTTGAAATCATTTTCACAGTGCCACGTAGGTATGGGAAACAAAACTAGGCCTTATTTTTAACCAAATGTTGCAATTATGATTTGACTTGCCATTTAGATGAAAACATTTGGGTGAACTGTTAGAATCATGGAAATAGAATGATTATTATAATTCTATAGTTAGAATATAATAGTGGGCACATTGAATACAGTGTTGACATGACAACAAATTAAAATGCTAGGGAGGAGTTATTGTGACAGTTTAGCGTCCAAAGTGTTGATCATTGTTTCTTAGGTGAACCTATAATCTTTGGCTACATTAAATGTTTCTTACTTGTAGCCAACATATTCATGCTTTGTCTATTCGTCTTTGAATCAGAAGATACTGTTGCACAAGCACCATGCTCATTAAGGCCTACACCAACACTGGCATCAGGCTGTGTTAGCTAGCTGACTCAGTACATTTATTTGCTAGCCAACTAATAGCAATTAGCATTAGCGTATGTTCCAAGTTTGCTGGGACTAGCCAGATTGCCAGATTGCCTTCAGAATATAGCCACAGAAGATTTGGGTTTCCAATCATACAAGACAACAGTAATAAAGCAGTAATAAAGCACAGTTTCTCTGATTAAAACAGATAAAAACTCCATTCCAATTATTGTGTTTTTTAAGGCTGTCACGTTCTGTCCATCGTTCGTATGTGTTTTCCTTGTTTTAGTGTTGGTCAGGACGTGAGCTGGGTGGGCATTCTATGTTGTGTGCCTTTTTCTCCAGTCTGCCCAGCGCCATCTGAGCTACCCGTCTGCTCAGCGCCGTCTGAGCTCCCCGTCTGCCCAGCGCCGTCTGAGCTACCAGTCTGCCCAGCGCCGCCAGTCTGCCCAGCGCCGCCAGTCTGCCCAGCGCCGCCAGTGCCGCCAGTCTGCCCAGCGCCGCCAGTGCCGCCAGTCAGCCAGGATCCGCCAGTCTGCCAGGAACCGGCAGTCTGCCAGGATCCACCAGTCGGCCAGGATCCGCCAGTCGGCCAGGATCCACAAGATCTGCCAGTCGGCCAGGATCTGCCAGTCGGCCAGGATCTGCCAGTCAGCCAGGATCCGCCAGTCGGCCAGGATCTGCCAGTCACCCAGGATCAGTTAGATCCGCCATTCAGCCAGGATCCTCCAGTCTGCCAGGATCCACCAGTCGGCCAGGATCCGCCAGAAGTGCCAGTCATCCAGGATCTGCCAGATCTGCCAGTCGGCCAGGATCTGCCAGTCAGCCAGGATCCGCCAGTCTGCCAGGATCTGCCGGAACTGCCAGTTGGCCAGGATCTGCCAGTCGGCCAGGATCTGCCAGTCGGCCAGGATCTGCCAGTCAGCCAGGATCCGCCAGTCTGCCAGGATCAGTTAGATCCGCCATTCAGCCAGGATCCGCCAGAACTGCCAGTCAGCCAGGATCCGCCAGTCTGCCAGGATCCACCAGTCAGCCAGGATCCGCCAGTCTGCCAGGATCCGCCAGTCAGCCAGGATCTACCAGAACTACCAGTCAGCCAGGATCCGCCAGTCTGCCAGGATCCGCCAGTCTGCCAGGATCCGCCAGTCAGCCAGGATCTGCCAGAACTACCAGTCAGCCAGGATCCGCCAGAACTGCCAGTCGGCCAGGATCTGCCAGTCGGCCAGGATCTGCCAGTCAGCCAGGATCCGCCAGTCGGCCAGGATCTGCCAGTCTGCCAGGATCAGTTAGATCCGCCATTCAGCCAGGATCCGCCAGAACTGCCAGGATCCACCAGTCAGCCAGGATCCGCTAGTCTGCCAGGATCCGCCAGTCAGCCAGGATCTACCAGAACTACCAGTCAGCCAGGATCCGCCAGAACTGCCAGTCAGCCAGGATCCGCCAGTCTGCCAGGATCAGTTAGATCCGCCATTCAGCCAGGATCCGCCAGTCTGCCAGGATCCGCCAGTCTGCCAGGATCCGCCAGTCAGCCAGGATCCGCCAGTCAGCCAGGATCTGCCAGAACTACCAGTCAGCCAGGATCTGCCAGTCTGCCAGGATCTGCCAGTCTGCCAGGATCCACCAGTCTGCCAGGATCCGCCAGTCAGCCAGGATCTGCCAGAACTACCAGTCAGCCAGGATCCGCCAGAACTGCCAGTCAGCCAGGATCCGCCAGTCAGCCAGGATCCGCCAGTCTGCCAGGATCCGCCAGTCAGCCAGAATCTGCCAGAACTACCAGTCAGCCAGGATCCGCCAGAACTGCCAGGATCTGCCAGTCGGCCAGGATCTGCCAGTCAGCCAGGATCCGTCAGTCGGCCAGGATCCGCCAGTCGGCCAGGATCCGCCAGATCTGCCAGTCGGCCAGGATCTGCCAGTCGGCCAGGATCTGCCAGTCGGCCAGGATCTGCCAGTTAGCCAGGATCAGTTAGATCCGCCATTCAGTCAGGATCCGCCAGAAGTGCCAGTTAGCCAGGATCCGCTAGTCAGCCAGGATCCGCCAGTCAGCCAGGATCTGCCAGTCAGCCAGGATCTGCCGGAACCACCAGCCAACCAGGATCTGGTAGATCCATCAACCTGCATGAGCTTCCTCTCACTTCTGAGCTTCCTCTCACTCCTGAGCTTCCTCTCACTCCTGAGCTTCCCCTCGGTCCCGAGCTTCCCCTCGGTCCCGAGCTTCCCCTCAGTCCTGAGCTACCTCAGTCCAGTGGGGCCCGTTGTTAGGTTTCCTAGGCCAAGGTTAGCGGCGAGGGTCGCCACTCAAGGGACACTAAGGAGGTGGACTAAGACAATTATGGAGTGGGGTCCACGTCCAGCGCCAGAGCCGCCACCGCGGACAGATGCCCACCCAGACCCTCCCCTATAGGTTTAGGTTGTGCGTTCGGAGACCGCACCTTGGGGGGGGGGGAGTTCTGTCACGTTCTGTCCATCGTTCGTATGTGTTTTCCTTGTTTTAGTGTTGGTCAGGACGTGAGCTGGGTGGGCATTCTATGTTGTGTGTCTGGTTTGTCTATTTCTATGTTTGGCCTGATATGGTTCTCAATCAGAGGCAGGTGTTAGTCATTATCTCTGATTGGGAACCATATTTAGGTAGCCTGTTTTGTGTTGGGTTTTGTGGGTGATTGTTCCTGTCTCTGTGTTTGCACCAGATAGGACTGTTTAGGTTTTCACTTTTCTTGTTTTGTATAGTCTCATGTATAGTCGTCTTTATTAAAAACATGAATGACCACCACTCTGCATTTTGGTCCGCCTCTCTTTCACCAGAAGAAAACCCTTACAAAGGCGTGTAAAAACCCACTTTAGACAGTGACCTTAGGATTTGATTAAATGTAATTATTCACCATTAGGTACCTCTTTTCTAACATAATAAAGGTCTTAGGAAAAATTTTACCAATGCTAAAGTTTAGTTTATTGTATCCAACTGGAAGTAAAAACAGCACTACTGTGTGAATTCTTGGCTATAGTTTAAGTATTACAAACGACTCTACGGTTGTTGTTTTTTACTATAGCTCTAATGGGTCTTAAACAAGTGTTCACATCTCAAGGTGTTACATTACACTGCATTAAAACATCAAACTCCATTTGAATAACACTTTGTTTTTTGACATTTTACTAAACACTAGTAGAAATAGCGCTAGGTTATCAAGGAGCCAAATCGCTGTCTGGACAAGTTGGATTCCTACAAGCGTAGATGCCATAAAGGCAAATCCAGACTCGTATTTTACCCTTAGCATCTCTCAGAGCCTCAGGTCATCCATCATTCCCAACACACCCATGGTGATTGGGTTTGGTGTGAAAGGAAGACCGGGGGAGAGGCAGTTTTTCATCCCTTAGCAGAATACTATTATGATGATGAAATGGGATGTTGCTGTTGACCTACACCTCTGTCACTCTGCTTTAGTCATCCCCTCACTCTCCAACACTATTTATGGCTTTTACAGACACTGTCCTCCAATCCCTTCCCAAATGGTTTGTGCAGTACTATGCACTGTACCATATACTGAAAGGAAGACTGCAGCCAGAGTAATGGAGTGTATTTATTTTTGGAAATAGGCACACACAGAGGTCAAATAAAATGAGATGTTTATTAAAGTGAAAGTTTATCTAAAATCTTAAATGTTCTAAGTGATTCCATACATTGAAACTAGTTTGCCTTCTCCCACTCTCTCTCCCTACAGTCTAGAACTGGAAATCTGGACAAAAAAACGGGATTGGCTCCGTTGTCAGTCAAAGAGCGATTGAGAAATCCGCAATTTGTTGATACATTTTTAGTTGTATTGAAAGCGTACGGCCGAATGAGCTGTTTTTATCGCACATACTCGGAGTCAGGAAATGTGTACTTTTCCACCTAAAACGATTGCGATTATTTTGTTATCATTATTTTATGTGGCCGACTGTAACAACAGCAGAAATAGGTAACAACTGTGCATGTGTGCTCTCGTGGGGGGAATCATAAGGCCCTTATTCACAGATTGTGAAGCGCATGCAGTAGCCTAGCATTACAGATTAGTTATACAAAGTAAACAGCAATTAACAAACATGTCGGGCAATGAAATACTAGCGAGTGATGAAGAAAGCTACTGGAGGGCCGCTGTTGTTTATAATCTGTAATACATTTTTTATGGCTATGGGGCTAAAAGTAATTATATTGTTAGGATACTCATGACCACTATTGACAGTAGGGGGGACCAGACTACATGCAACCAAATAGACCAAGGAGGTTCCTGGGGCCATGTGTCTCACGCAAGGCTATATAGTTGTTATAAGCATGCAAGGCTTGAGCCTGGTTCCCATCTGAGGGTGAGGCACAGCAGGGGCTGGCCATGGAGCTAAAATAAAGTAAATGCCACTGCCGCCCACTACAAAGGAAAATGAAAGAGGGCAGTGGCACTTTGATGGTGTGACTGAAGACGAAGGCTATTGGAGGGGGCAGGGTGGAAGGACTACAGACCTATTACAGGGATCACACTACGCACAGGGGCCGTTCCACTAATGTACTGTCCATACCTTCAGCAATACAGCTGTCATTGAAAAGCATCAGGTTCATGATCTGGGAAATAGTCAGGGATAATCCCTACCACTAGACTAACATGTGTTTTGTGTGTGTGTGTGTGTGTGTGTGTGTGTGTGTGTGTGTGTGTGTGTGTGTGTGTGTGTGTGTGTGTGTGTGTGTGTGTGTGTGTGTGTGTGTGTGTGTGTGTGTGTGTGTGTGTGTGTGTGTGTGTGTGTGTGTGTGTGTGTGTGTGTGTGTGTGTGTGATTTAAAGAGACGTACACAGACAGTCCTTGGTGCTGAAACACACTCCAGCCATAGAAACAATAGAGGCCATTGTTTAGCAAAACCCAAAGAGTGGTGTGTTGCCAGGGAACAGCACCTGTCATTCTTCCAAATGCTCACAGTGAGATCAGTCCTTTTGAAGCAGTATTATTTTCAGCCTCTCCTTTTCCGTGTGGTCTGATCCACTATTGCTAGTGTAAGTCGCTCTGGATAAGAGCATCTGCTAAGTGACTAAAATGTTTCCAGGGATTCAGTTGGCATTTTGTGGAAGTTCTGTAGTTGATTGCTTTTTCATTATGATTTTCAAAATGTATGTGAGGCTGTTGCATTAGGTATAAGCAGCTCAAGGTTGTAAAAATATCTTAATTCATTAATAACGCAGTGAGAGCTAGTAGGCAAGCCTGTGTTATTTCAATAAAGCAGTGTGATGAGACATCCCCACTGTGTCTGTCCCTCTCTGTGTCTGTCCTTCGCCTCTGGATAAATGAAAATAGGTCTCAAACTGTGTCCTTCAAGCTCCGTGTTTGCACAGTCATTAACCCAGGCTTGTGGTTGCTCTCCCTAGTTGAGCTGAAAGAGAAATCAGCTCTGGTCTTTTCTCTCCCTATTCCTCCCTTCATATCTCTCTGTTGTTTATCCTAGAGGCCTCTGCCTCTCAGTATTCACCTCAGAGAATGTGTTGCGTGTGGTGTGTATGTGTTATACTGTAGTGTCTGTGTGGGTTGGTCCAGTTGAGAGACAGGCAGGCGGGGATTCTGTCCATGTCTCTCTGCAGTATTGCTATAAAAGATTATGCCATATTCCACGTGCCCTGCTGGTGAGAGGTGAGAGGAGGAGAGGGCATGGATGCGAGAAGGAATACAAAGTGGCTGTGTGTTTACACGTGATCAGGGGTTATTAATTCCGCCAATTTTGTTAAAAAACGTTTCTTAAATGGAACAAAACAGGCGTAAACATACTTGAATTTGTCCAATAGAACTTTTGTTTGCAACTGTTGGACTAATGGCATCCTGTTGGACTAATAACATCCTATATCAGCTAGATGCAGGCAAGAGTGTGCAAGGCGTTATTGAATGTCACTGTCTATCCAAACTTGTCTCTCGACCTGAGTCCACCTACATTGTAAACTTTCATTCACAGGCTATGTTGTAGCAACCTCATGATGGGTATAGGGAAAATTTGAGTATCATGTAGTAGCCTAAACCTATTGATGTTGCATTGAACTGGGTGAATGGAATATGAATGACAGTCATCCAATATGCTGTAATAGAAAGAAAAAGGAAAGAAAGGCACTGACCGCCACTGATTTCTTCCTACTGGAAACTGTCTGCTTTGATGACAGGATTATTCAATATCTTTCTGTTAATCTGTGTTTTACAATTTGAGACAGGCAATAATAAAATAGCTACTATTTGAATATCATTTTCATCTCTGGCTTTGTCAATTAATGGGATATATTTTCCGAAGATGTTTTCCTTCACCTGGATCATTATTCTAATTCTCCTCTTGTCACGTTCGTTATAATGAGTGGACCAAAGCGCAGCGTGAGTAGAGTTCCATATATTTATTGAGGTCAAACAACAAATAAATAAACGATCGTGCAGTTCGTAGCGCACATAGCACTAAACAAAAACAATATCCCACAACGCAGGTTGGAAAAGGACCACACTAAGTATGATCCCCAATTAGAAGTTAAATCTTGGTCGCAAATGGGTCTTCTAAATGGACAATGACCCCAAGCATACTTCCAAAGTTGTGGCAAAATGGCTTAAGGACAACAAAGTCAAGGTGTTGGAGTGGCCATCACAAAGCCCTGACCTAAATCCTATAGAAAATGTGTGGGCAGAACTGAAAATGAGTGTGCGAGCAAGGAGGCCTTACAACCTGTCTCAGTTACTCCAGCTCTGTCAGGTGGAATGGGCCAAAATTCACCCAACTTATTGTGGGAAGCTTGTGGAAGGCTACCCGAAATGTTTGACCCAAGTTAAACAATTTAAGACATAACCTTTTGACCCAACAGGCTTTTCAAAGGTAGCTTGAAATGTAGCCTAAACGCTTTGTGCTCTTGTAGGAAGCTGTAACTCCCCATTGCTGACCTATACTTATCTATAATAATAACAAATGTGCACGTGTCGCACTGCGCGCATTCACTTGCAGGTGATTTTAAGAACGCTAGTGGGCTACCTCCACCAATAGAATTCTGCTCCATTGTGGTCTGTCTCCGCCTACATCAAAATCACGGACTCAATCTTGCAAAGTTAGATTTGTTTTGGTTTGTTGTATAGAAAAAGGGCTAATATAATTAAGCAATAAGGCCCGAGGATGCGTTGTGTCGTGCCTAAGAACAGCCCTTAGATGTGGTATATTGGCCATATATCACAAAACCCTAAGGAGCCTTATTGCTGTTATAAACTGGTTAGCAATTTAATTAGAGCAGTAAAAATAAATGTTTACGGTCTGATATACCATGGCTGTCAGCCAATCAGCATTCAATGCTCAAACCACCCAGTTTATTGATTCGTTCACACAAAAAACGTTGATCTATATAGTGCAAACTAATGGGTCGAACCTAGTGAAGTTCAATCTCTTGCGTCTTTGCGCAGCATGGCATGTCTTCTGCACCGCAGTCCTGGAGGAAGTGCGCAGCTTAGAGAGAACATTGGTCCCATACAATAAGGGGATATGTTATACCTATGTTATGTCGGAAAAAGTCTGTTTTAAATGTATCTGTCCTGGTTAAAAACAAGTTGTCATCCAATAGGCTTTGATTACATCTCTAATATCCTCGCCCACCTGGAAATTCTGTAAGAGTACTGTATATACCAATAATGTATTGGTCTGACTGCATTCTGTCTCCCATCAACACTTTTTTTGCCAGCGAGAATGACATAAGAAAGTAGTCAAGACGACTAGCTTGATTTAGCCTCCGCCATGTTTATCTCACTAGGTCAGGATATTTAAGCCGCCATATATTCACTAGTTCCAATATATCCCATGATATTTGTGATTTCCTTAAGTGCACGAGGGTGATATTTTGTAGTGTGATTTCCTTTACAGTCCATTCAGGTATTTAAAACCATATTATAGTCTCCCACTATAATAATCGAGTCTTGCATTGCTTGTAGGCTTGATCAATTATTGTACATATTTTCAAAGAATCATCATTGTTTGGACCATATAGATTAATGAGACAAATCGGTTTATGGTCCAATAACATATTTAAAAGAATCCATCTACCTTGTGGACCTGTTTGGACAATTTTCATATTCAGATCAAAATGATTGTTTATTAATATCATTACCCCTTTTGAGTTTCTTTACCCATGGTAGAAGTATATATGCTCCCCATCTCCCCCCCAGTAATTTTTCCACACAACCTCATCTAAAATTTTGAATTTTGAATTCCTGAATACAATAGATATTATATTCCTTCTCTTTTAGCCAGGTAAATACTGATCTTCTTTTCTTATTATCTGCTAAGACATTACAATTATAACTGGCTATACTTATTTCACCATTTACCATAATGAGATACAAGTTTCAATTCTATTTATCATAATATATGTTTATAAATGTACCATTTAAAAGTACTATAACGATTGAGTGTCCATAAAGCTGTACAATGATATTTACACTGCTACTGAGTAAACCTCCAATTGTTCTCCACTATTCCACCCACTAAAACCTCCCCCCATCCCAAGTTGGGTTGTCATCCCAGTGACTGGCCAACTGGATTTTAGGGCCTTTGAGTGATTGGGACCCATCCTTTAAAAAGAACACACAGTGCCACCCATAGAACAAAAGAAGATTAACTGCCAAAAGCATTTCCAACACCCTCACCTTGATTGTATTGTATACAATTATTAAAAAATATATAAAGAAATCTTGCATATCTTAATTTAGTTCCACAATTAACTAATAATATGCGCAATAATGTTGGCAGTTCATACAAAGGGTTGTTACCTGTAACCAGGAATGGCATTACAAAAAATAAATTTTTGGCAAGGAATTATTATTTTGGCAAACAATTATTATGATTCATCCTATTGTGCCTAACATCATTACCCTATAGCAACAGATGTGGGACACACACACACACACACACACACACACACACACACACACACACACACACACACACACACACACACACACACAGACATACTGTACACACTCCCCACTCTTCCACCACAAACTACCCCAAGCTCAGATGTTCAACAGTTGTTCCATCCCTGAGCCCAACTCAAGAGAAGACTTGTTGTGCAAGTTTATATACAGTTGGAGCTGTTTGAGAAGGCATGCAAAATTCAGCAAGATTAGGGAGATTTGATTAACCAATGTCAAGTCCTAGCTGATGGAGCTCAGATACACCCCTTTCCCCTGAACCACACACACGCTGGTCCCCCGTTGGGACTATTTCCCCAAGCATCTCTGTGCAGTCAGACCTTTTGATTCTTTTGTGCCACCAGGGCCACAGTAATTTGCCCCCTCTCTGATTCTCTGTGTGACCCCCTCCCAATGGGTTACTGCAGCTTGTGTTGCCAGCACTGCCACTACCTGGGTGGAGGCACCCCACCGGAATTCCCACTGGCTAGGTACAATATTTTCAAGGTTCTCATTAGCAGCTTTGAAAAATTCCTTGACTTCTTGTGCAAGTTTATATACAGTTGGAGCTGTACACCTAGGTGTCTGTAAAGTCCATGGAGAATAAGAGCACCTCCTCCCAGCTGCCCACTGCACTGAGGCTAGGAAACACTGTCACCACTGATAAATATATGACAATCAAGAATTTCAATTAGCATTTTTCTATGGCTGGCCATGCTTTCCACCTGGCTACCCCTACCCCGTTCAACAGCAACTTGCCCAAGCCTCCCCCATTTCTCCTTCACCCATATCCAGACAGCTGATGTTCTGAAATAGCTGCATAATCTTGACCCTTACAAATCAGCTGGGCTAGACAATCTGGACCCTCTCTTTCTAAAATTATCCGCCGCAATTGTTGCAACCCCTATTTCTAGCCTGTTCAACCTCTCTTTTGTATCGTCTGAGACCCCCAAAGATTGGAAAGCAGACGCGGTCATCTCCCTCTTCAAAGGGGGAGACACTCTAGACCCTTACTGTTACAGACCTATATCTATCCTACCCTGCCTTTCCAAGGTCTTTGAAAGCCAAGTTAACAAACAGATCACCGACCATTTTGAATCCCACCGTACCTTCTCCACTGTGCAATCGGTTTCCGAACTGGTCATGGGTGCACCTCAGCAACGCTCAAGGTCCTAAACGTTATTATAACCGCCATCGATAGAAGACAATTCTGTGCAGCCGTATTCATCGACCTTGCCAAGGCTTTTGACTGTCAATCACCACATTGTTATCAGCAGACTCAACAGCCTTGGTTTCTAAAATGACTGCCTTGCCTGGTTCACCATCTACTTCTCATACAGAGTTCAGTGTGTCAAATCGGAGGGCCTGTTGTCTGAACCTCTGGCAGTCTCAATGGGGGTGCCACAGGGTTCAATTCTCGGGCCAACTCTTTTCTCTGTATACTTCAATGATGTCGCTCTTGCAGTAGGTGATTCTCTGATCTAGCTCTACGCAGACGACACCATTCTGTATATTTCTGTCTCTTCTTTGGACACTGTGTCAACAAACCTCCAGACGAGCTTCAATACCATACAACTTTCCTTCCGTGGCCTCCAACTGCTCTTAAATGCAAGTCAAACTAAATGCATGCTCTTCAACTGATCGCTGCCCGCACCTGCCCGCCCGTCTAGCATCACTACTCTGAACGGTTCTGACTTAGAATATGTGGACAACTACAAATACCTAGGTGTCTGGTAAGCCTGTAAACTCTCCTTCCAGACTCACATTAAGCATCTCCAAGTCAAAATTAAATCTAGAATCAGTTTCCTATTTTGCAACAAAGCATCCTTCACTCATGCTGCCAAACATAACCTAAAACTGACTATCCTACTGATCCTTGACTTTGGCGGCGATGTCATTTACAAAATAGCCTCCAACACTTTACTCAGCAAATTGGATGCAGTCTATCACAGTGCCATCCGTTTTGTCACCAAATCCCCATACACAACCCACCACTGCAACCTGTATGCTCTTGTTGGCTGGCCCTCGCTTCGTATTCGTCGCCAAACCCACGGGCTCCAGGTCATCTATAAGTCTTAGCTATGCAAAGCCTCGCCTTATCTCAGCTCACTGGTCACCATAGCAACACCCACCCGTAGCATGCGCTCCAGCAGGTATATTTCACTGGTCACCCCCAAAGCCAACTTCTCCTTTGAACTCCTTACTTTCCAGATCTCTGCTGCCAATGACTGGAACGAATTGCAAAAATCACTGAATCTGGAGACTTATATCTCCCTCTCTAACTTTAAGCATCAGCTGTCACAGCAGCTTACAGATCATTGCACCTATACATAGCCCATCTGTAAATAGCCCACCCAACTACCTCATCCCCATATTGTTTTTTTGTTTGTTGCTCCTTTGCACCCCAGTATCTCTACTTGCACATTCATCTTCTGCACATCTATCACTCCGGTGTTTAATTGCTAAATTGTAGTTATTTTGCCACTATGGCCTATTTATTGCCTTACCTCCCTAATCTTACTTCATTTACACACACTGTATATAGACTTTTCTTGTCACGTTCTGACCTTTATTTCCTTTGTTTTGTATTTATTTAGGATGGTCAGGGCGTGAGTTGGGGTGGGCAGTCCATGTTTGTTTTTCTATGATTTCGGGATTTGTATGTTTCGGCCTAGTATGGTTCTCAATCAGAGGCAGGTGTCATTAGTTGTCTCTGATTGAGAATCATACTTAGGTAGTCTGGGTTGCACTGTTTGTTTGTGGGTGATTGTCTATATTAGTTGCTTGTGTCAGCACAGGTCTCATTTATAGCTTCACGGTCGGTATTGTTTTTGTATTCAGTGTTCAGTACTTTCTTTAATTAAATATTCGTCATGAACACATACCACGCCGCATTCTGGTCCTCCGATCCTTCTCGCCTCTCCTCTTCAGATGAAGAGGAGGACAACCGTGACATTTCTACTGTGTTATTGACTGTATGTTTGTTTATTCCATGTGTAACTCTGTGTTGTTTGTGTCGCACTGCTTTGCTTTATCTTGGCCAGGTTGCAGTTGTAAATGAGAACTTATTCTCAACTGTCCTACCTGGTTAAATAAAGGTGAAATAAATCAAATAAAATAAAATAGAGGACTGGGACAACATTCCACAGACAACAATCAACATGTATTTCCATTGACTGCTTTCCTTCTGGAAACTGTAACTCAGTAAAATCTTTGAAATTGTTTCATTTTGCATTTATATTTTTAAGGCTTTTCTCTCGGCATGTCCAGCCACTCCATTATCTCAGCCAATCAGGACTAGCCAGGGACGATCCTGTCTTTTTCATTGTTTAGGTCGTTGCTTTCTCCTTGGCTAAACTAGGCTACTAATTCAAAATGTTTATTAATATTTATGGATCCCATGCAATTTTTTTCTAGATTTTTTTATCAAACGAACCTACTGTGGAGTAGGAACTAGCGTCAAATGCCTCATATCATGTAACGTCCTTCTGTAGCACAGTTCGTAGAGCATGGCGCTTGTAACGCCAGGGTAGTGGGTTTGATTCCCGGGACCACCCATACGTAGAATGTATGCACACATGACTGTAAGTCGCTATGGATAAAAGCGTCTGCTAAATGGCATATATTATTAATTATTATTAACCGGTCACAAATTACATTTCACTAGCTATGGTTATCAGACACAGCACACAGACAGCATAGCTGGAATCAAGGCTATATTCCCCCAGAGCAACATGTGTTTTCCTATCAGTTTAATCTTGTAAATATGATCGATTATGCAAATACTTTATCATGTTGTTCTGTCTTTAGCTAGTTCATACAGGACATATTAACACTGGTCAAGTTAGATGAAGACAAAGAGGATAATCATCAGTTGTCAAATGAAATACTTTTTTTATTCCCCATTTCTCTCCCCAATTTCATGGTATCCAATTGGTAGTTACTATCTTGTCCAATCGCTGCAACTCCCATACGGACTCGGAGGAGGCGAAGGTCGAGAGCCGTGCGTCCTCCGAAACACAACCCAACCAAGCTGCACTGCTTCTTGATACAATGCCCACTTAACCTGGAAAAACTGTACACCTGGCGACCGTGTCAGCGTGCGCTGCGCCCGGCCCGCCACAGGAGTTGCTAGTGCGCGATGGGACAAGGTAATCCCTGCCGGCAATGAAAGACTTTCTAACATGGCTAACTAAAATCCAACACAGCGCCTGGGTATTCTTCTTTTTATTACCTCAGCCCACTTTAGATAGAGACTACTGAATACAGCCCATTGCTCTGTGGCCCAGCTGTGGAGAAGACACGTCCTAAAGTCATATCTCCCTTGGAGGTTGTCTGATGAATCTCCACTCAATGACAAGAGCAAGCAATTGCAAGCGTCAGGCAGGCGAGTGGAGGGGAGCAGATTGGTGCGGGCAGAACACTCCTATTCTGTGCATGTTTGTGATTTAATTAAGAGCCTATGTCTAGCCTCAGTCCATTCTGGCCTCATTGAATAAGAGAAGGTGCACCAGGGCACCCCAACACCACAGCTGATAGATGGAGAACAGAGGAGTAGAGGTCACCCTGTACCACTAGATGTTCCTGGACAGGACACTCTGACCATGGTACAGAGGGCAGGTAGGAGGGGAATCCACTTATATAGAGGGCAGAGCAGAGGAAGGGAGAGGAAAAACGTGGGGTGGCCCATCCCTCATCCTTGGTTGACCTTAGGACAGGCTTAGGACCCACTCTGTCAGCAGATCAACTGACATACTCCACCAGCACCACGCCCTTTTCCAGCTTTCTGTATGATCAACATTTCTGCAAGCGATGCAAGTGTGTTTGTTTGGGTTTGACCTCTTTAACCTTTTGGTGTACTGGGTTACTTTTACATAGACTCATCTGACTTGACTGTAGGATAGGAAAAAGGTCATGGGATTCCAATAGGGGTAAGCTGATAAGTACAAGGTCAATACAGGTCATTATCTTACTTACACTGTTCAAACTTTTTGTCAGAGCCTTGAATCTGTCTGCTCCTGCTAAGGAATACAACATTTCCCTTGTGCAATATTAAGACTACTACAGTAAAGGACATATTCTATTGAATAACTCAGTGATAATACAACTGAGGATTTAATCTGGCACAAGAAGTTACCTATTTAGGTTGAGGATTGAAATTGAGGACATCCCACTGGGCACACACTGGTTGAATGAATGTTGTTTCCACGTAATTTCAATAAAATTACATTGAACCAACATGGAATAGAAGTTGAATTGACGTCTGTGCCCAGTGGGATGTGGGTTCTTAATTTCTGATAGCCTGGAAATTAATTTAGAATCAGAATAAGTGAGGAAGAGGAGCACCTGCTCGTTACCTGGGCAACGGAATGGTCGGACGCACCTTTCTCTTAATCTGAGGGAGATATGTGTCACGCCCTGGTCAAAGTATTTTGTGTTTTTCTTTATGTATTTGGTCAGGCCAGAGTGTGACATGGGTTTTTGTATGTGGTGTGTAGTTTAGTGGGATTGTAGCTTAGTGGGGTGTTCTAGGAGAGTCTATGGCTGTCTGAAGTGGTTCTCAATCAGAGGCAGGTGTTTATCGTTGTCTCTGATTGGGAGCCATATTTAGGCAGCCATATTCTTTGGTTGTATTGTGGGTGATTGTCCTGAGTGTCTTGATGTCCTTAGTCTGTGTTAGTTTGCACCAGTTAAGGCTGTTTCGGTTTTCACTACGTTTATTGTTTTGTAGAGTTTGTGTTTATTCGTGTTTACGTTGTTTAAATAAACATGAATCGCAATCGACACGCTGCAGTTTGGTCCGACTCTCCTTCACCATATGAAAACCGTGACAATATGACGTACTGAGAGAGCGGAGTAGAGAAGTGAGGAGGAAAGGGAGGTGGAGGGCAGGGATGTTTACAGATGGAAATGTACTCTTGCAAAACACATGCACCCTCCGTCAGCCTAGAGGGTTTCAAGAAAATAACTGAGGGAGGGAGGGAGGAAGAGAAAGGGAGGGAGGTAGGGGAGATGACTGCTCCCATTTCTTACTTGCTGTTGAACTCCGCTGATGTGGACAGTCTCCCCAGAAAGCCTCAGCAGCCCCTAGCTAGCAGGATGTCACAGAGAAAGAGGAGCTTCACTTTCGGAGCATATGGAGGGTAAGGTTGAAGCCCATTCGGACAAAAGATAACATTTACTCATGTCTGTCTCTCTGCATGCTAGAAATAGCCGGTGGGGGATAGTAATGGGGAGATGTTACAGACAGTAATACCTGGTATGGAATTCACTCCATCACTGAAGAATTGATGACTACTTAGGCCTGAGATCTAATGAGATCCCCTGTGGAATCATGCTTTACATCTTCAGCAGGCTAGCAGTGAAAGGATAATAACAAGGTCAGACAACAGTGTCTGCTCTAAACTACAGCTTGTTCGCGTCTATAGCTTGTTAGCGTCTATGATAAGTGCTGGAAGTTAATGAAGTGATCTCATAAGGAGGTCAATGAAACCGAAACATCATTAGCTCTTAAATGACTTTGTCAATGTTTTGGTCAAGCTGCCCCCTTTCCTAGGTTTTAAAGACAAGGTCAACTATACCAAAACAAAATAGTCATGTGTAGAAGAATCTGTTTAATTTATGACCAACCAGTGAGTTTTATTGTTTTTATTCTCAGCACCACAAAGATAGGAATGGTGGAGGTGTGTATGTTTATTACTTTGCATTTGAGAGGTTCATGATAGGTTTTAGATTTGATTGTTTATTTGGAGAAATAAGTGCACTTCAACCTGTTGCTTTGGCTCTTTGGGGTAGAAGGATGCTTGGAATTTGTTGCATTGATGAGGTCAAGAGGACGCTGTAAAATGGGTCTATATGTTATGTATGGTTTCTGTGTAAAACACACTCTGATGTTACAATTACTTCAATGTTATTGTGGTCTGTGGATAGGAAACAGTATGGTGTATGAAGAGGTTAGCTAGACAGTGAATGTGGCTCATGCATTATACAGGTCTATTTCTACTGTAGATGTGTAAATGATACACTTCAGCACAGCACTGATGTGCATTCAATGATGTATGATGCTGTGTAGACTAGTTGCATCGAAAACCCCTTGGGACTGGAATAACTATAACTTCCATCATTATGTTGACCCTGGCCTTGGGCACTAACAGCTACACTCAGGAAAACATCTCACTCACGAGAGAGAGTACAACCTCACCACTTTGGCTGACCCTTAGGCACTGTGTGAATAGAACAGTACAGTGTGCGTCGAGTTCCATGGACACCGTTTGATTCAGAGTTCGATCATCAAGGCTGATAATCCTCCAGACCAGCATCAACCGATTTTTTTAGGCTCTACATGCTATGGTTGGCACTGTAGTGAATTCTATGGAGAGAGGGAGATTCTTAGGATGTTTAGTTTATACAGCTATAGACGTGGGGGAGGAACCACATTCACATGATGTGTTCGCCCACACACACACACACACACACACACACACACACACACACACACACACACACACACACACACACACACACACACACACACACACACACACACACACACACACACACACACACACACACAGTGCTCTGAACTATGGAGCACATTAGATAGTCCCCTGACCGCCATATGCACTCTGAGAAATGGACCTTGTCTCCTCCAAATTAACATTTTATTCTTCTCTTTAAATTTTCTGTCACATCTTTATAACTGCATGCATCTTTTCATACACAGCATCCCCGAGCACGTAAATGTTTAATGGAACTCAGGACATAGGAGAAGAACAATACATAGGGACATAATACAAATACAAAGAAATGTTGTCTATAAACAAGACATAAAACACAACAACACTGTTTAGGGCCTGTCTCAGAGCCTTGGAAGCGTTAAGATCATCATTAGAACCTTCTTACGATGTATCTTTAGTAGCCAAGGTGTTTTCCAGAGCCTTGGTTAGTAATGTGGCTCTTAAAAACCTTTGCAGTCTACAAGTGATCCAGACCACTCGAAGAGCAGCCAAACGGCATCATTAGATGCCTTTTTTCTCTTCCACATCACTTTATTCAGATCTCCGCTAAATGTAGAGTCAAGATGTTTAGGCTTTCTGTCTGACTGTGACTGCCGATCTCCTCAGAATGAGGTTTACTCCAAATACAACGTTGCCAAATGATTTGCAATTGTTACAAACAAGTGAAGCATAAAATGATGCTTCAAATGAAAACAGAGATGACGGCATTAAAAGATGCAAAGGCTACGTGGGTCTATATAGGCCATTTCAATTATATTTAAATCGATGTCATGTTCAATAAATTGAGTTATATTTTGGGGTTTGCAGCAATATGTTTCTACGCATGTGCAATGATGTACCCAATCTATGATTTAGTGCATTATTATTGGGTAAGCATAATAAACCGCCTCAATAACCTATTTCAGCCATAGGTGGTAATATCTCTCTAGGAACTGATCCGTCATCAGTATTGTGGAATAAGTCTAATGTTAAGGTACAATTTGAATGGAGAAAGCTGATCCGAGAGCTGCGCTGCTTTTCTTACGATCCTATGCGTATGGACACATGGTTTAACAATGCACCTAGCGAACGTTCTCTATGCATGTTTCTTTGGGAAACACTCTTAAAAAGTTGGTGGGTAATTAACGATGCATCTGATACGACGATCATTGTACTGCTTAAGTTACATCGCAACTGGTAAACGAGACCCAGTTCAGTCTCATGGTTCAAAAGCCTATACTCCACCCTTTTGCGTACACAGTGTGGGCCTCAGGTAAAAATAAGGAATACTGTATATCATGGTGAAAAGCTATGCTGTCATAACTGTACTGTATGTACTTGTTCAGGCTGGACAAGGTTTTCTGTTTGTTTTCTTTGATTGTATGCTTTTAGTATCAAGAGAAATCCTTGAGAGGACAAAGGCCCTGAAAATTCAACCACGGACATCTCAACCTTCAGTTTAACCAATAGCTGTATTGGACTCCATTCTACAGAGAAGTGAAAAGACCTGCAGGGATTGTTTTTTATTAATTAGAAATCCTTTGAACATCACTTAATTGACACTTAATATTGAGAAACTATATGAAGTAATAAGCATAGTCACTTTGCTTTAGGGATTGTCCATTCCTAACATAGACATAGGCTACACATTGAAAGGCTTGTTTGTGTCTTTGTTTGTGACTGCACATATTTCAATTAGATCTTTAGTTTTATTCAAGGAGAAAATTGGAAGACTGTTGCCGTGACAATGCCCCAACTTTCAAAAGAAGCTGTGAAAGGAAATTACAACAAATAGCCTAGGCGACAAATGCATTGCTGTCAGGAATAGAATTCAGGCCACAAAATCATTTATCTTTACGTGTTCTGTCTTTGCGGAAATTACTTTGTCACACATACACAAAAAATAGAAATTGCCATTAGTAGATAATGCTTCCTACAGCATGTTCAAAACTATAATACATGCCGTAATTTCAAACCGGAAGATTTAATCAATGAGAAACTAGAAATGCATGACATCTATTTGGGCCACGCAAAATACAATTGTTCATATGGCATTTTATGCTCTGTTTTGAGGGTATAATTTAGCAAAGGCAATAATTTGGAGTAGATGAAGATGTAAAAGAAAATGATCCATATTTTAAATGGGAGGAACCGCATAAACACCTAGTATATTTAAGGAGTGGTTAAAGATTCAACACAGGGGATGTCAAAAAAACGAATCTTACCGAACACTATCCTTTCATCTCTGACATTTGAATGTTATTGTCGGTTTACACTTTATAGTACCACACCCTCTCAACACAGAGAGGTTAGAGGGGAGAAGATGAGGACATTGACCTCTTGCACATACAGAAAATAGCTATTTGATGCAGGTTAGGTGTGTATTCTCCATTCAGTGAATAGGGCTGGAGTTGTGTTTGTAAACTGAACATTTGGACAAGTAGACTAAATACTGGTGTGTGTTGACATCACTGTGTAAGCTGTTGGCTACTGAAAACGGTCATTGTCTAGCCAAGTGCAAGTACACACACACACACACACACACACACACACACACACACGCATGCATGCATAAACACGCATGCACGGACACATACAGTTGAAGTCGGAAGTTTACATACACCTTAGCCAAATACATTTCAAACTCAGTTTTTCACAATTCCTGACATTTAATCGTAGTAAAATTCCCTGTCTTAGGTAAATTAGGATCACCACTTTATTTTAAGAATGTGAAATGTCAGAATAATAGTAGAGAGAATGATTTCTTTCAGCTTTTATTTCTTTCATCACATTCCCAATGGGTCAGATGTTTACATACACTCAATTAGTATTTGGTAGCATTGCTTTTAAATTGTTTAACTTGGGTCAAACGTTTCAGGTAGCCTTCCACAAGCCTTCCACAAACAATGCTACCTTATATAATGTTACATACCCTACATTATTCATCTCATATGCATACGTATATACTGTACTCTATTACATCTACTGCATCCTTATGTAATACATGTATCACTAGCCACTTTAACTATGCCACTTTGTTTACATACTCATCTCATATGTATATACTGTACTCGATACCATCTACTGTATCTTGCCTATGCTGCTCTGTACCATCACTCATTCATATATCTTTATGTACATATTCTTTATCCCCTTACACTGTGTATAAGACAGTAGTTTTGGAATTGTTAGTTAGATTACTTGTTGGTTATTACTGCATTGTCGGAACTAGAAGCACAAGCATTTCGCTACACTCGCATTAACATCTGCTAACCATGTGTATGTGACAAATATTTTTTTTTTTTTTTGAGCTTCCCACAATAAGTTGGGTGAATATTGGCCCATTCCTCCTGACAGAGCTGGTGTAACTGAGTCAGGTTTGTAGGCCTCCTTGCTCGCACACGCATTTTCAGATCTGCCCACACATTTTCTATGGGATTGAGGTCAGAGCTTTGTGATGGCCACTCCAATACCTTCACTTTGTTGTCCTTAAGCCATTTTGCCACAACTTTGGAAGTATGCTTGGGGTCATTGTCCATTTGTAAGACCCGTTTATGACCAAGCTTTAACTTCCTAACTGATATCTTGAGATGTTGCTTCAATATATCCACATAATTTTCCTGCCTTGTGATGCAAATCTATTTTGTGAAGTGCACCAGTCCCTCCTGCAGCAAAGTACACCCACAACATGATGCTGCCACCCCCATGCTTCACGGTTTGGATGTTGTTCTTCAGCTTGCAAGCCTCCCCCTTTTTCCTCCAAACATAACCATGGTAATTATGGCCAAACAGTTCTATTATCGTTTCATCAGACCAGAGGATATTTATCCAAAAAGTACGATCTTTGTCACCATGTGCAGTTGCAAACCGTAGTCCGGCCTTTTTATGGCGATTTTGGGGGCAATGGCTTCTTCCTTTCTGAGCGGCATTTCAGGTTATGTCGATATAGGACTGGATTTACTGTGGATATAGATACTTTATAGCTGTTACCCCCAGCATCTTCACAAGGTCCTTTGCTGTTGTTCTGGGATTGATTTGCACTTTTCGCACCAAAGTACATTCATCTCTAGGAGACAGAACATGTCTCCTTCCTGAGCAGTATGATGGCTGCGTGGTTCCATGGTGTTTATACTTGCGTACTATTGTTTGTACAGATGAACGTGGTACTTTCAGGCATTTGGAAATTGCTCCCAAAGATGAACCAGACTTATGGAGATCTACCATTGTTTTTTCTGAGGTCTTGGCTGATTTCTTTTGATTTTCCCATTATGTCAAGCAAAGAGGCAATGAGTTTGAAGGTAGGCCTTGAAATACATCCACAGGTACACCTCCAATTGACTCAAATGAGGTCAATTAGCCTATCAGAAACTTCTGAAGCCATGACATCGTTTTCTGGAATTTTCCAAGCTGTTAAAAGGCACAGTCGACTTAGTGTATGTAAACTTCTGACCCACTGGAATTGTGATACAGTGAATTATACGTGAAATAATCTGTCTGTAAACAATTGTTGTAAAAATAACTTGTGTCATGTACAAAGTAGATGTGCTAACCGACTTGCCAAAACTATAGTTTGTTAACAAGAAATGTGTGGAGTGGTTGAAAAACGTGTTTTAATGACTCCAACCTAAATGTATGTAAACTTCCGACTTCAACTGTATACTGTTTACATGCCATTTTGCACACGCTCACGTTTTGTCCATACATTTACAGACAACAACACACTAACATTTAAACAAGGTCATTTGCATAGAAATACATGCTCCCAATGCCAACATATACAACAGTCAGACACAAGAGAGTGAACACACACACACACACACGAAAGACAAAAGTGTCATGCAAGACACAGTTTGATTCCCTAGACGAACCTCTAGGCTTTGCAGGCTTGAGATATCACTGTCTAAGACATGCTCGTTGCCATTTATTTGATGAGACATAAATAAATATGTTTTTTTACTCTTATGGTTGGTTTGATACCATGTTCTGTATTTTTATTGTTGTTTAGATCTTTTATTGTTATGGTGCCTGCCCGGTAACATTTACAGCCAGTGTGTTATGGTTTATTATTTTGCCATTCAGTAATAGTAGTGTATTTAAAAAGGGTTGACTGTTCATAGTATATGAGAAGGCCTACATGCGTGTCCCGTGGTAGAATGTTGTGACATTGTTTTTGTGTTGGCGTGTTTTCCACTGTGGAATGTTAACACCAAAACAGAGGTTCTTCCTCAATCAGCAGAAAGTAGAGCAGAGAGACCCCTGATATTTTTATTCCTATCAGTCAAACACAAAACGGGAGAAAGAGCATGGCCATTTCCTGTTGTCACACACGACGAGGTGGGACGACTTGTTCGTATGATCAACTAATGGTACGATCCTGCGAGGTTTGTTTAAGAAATTACACAGTTGGTTCTGGTTATTGGATTGTTAAGCAAATGTTGAATTTTTTCACATTACTCATTTCATACTACAAGTCTCTCGGTCGTTCCTCTTTTCCTCAGCCATAGTTACTCATATCTTCAGCCATTTAGAGACGAAAAAGAGATCCCAAGGGAAACCATGGCTCTTCTCTACAGACTGAACCTTCAGCTCTACTGAGCCATCCAGTAGCACCAATACATCTAAAGCATGTTGCACCACTCAGAATTTCTCTGATTCTTTCCGTCAGAGACTGCTGGGTATTTGATTGCCTATTTGTTATTTTCCATGATGGATGGCTTTCATTTGAGTTTGATTTGCTATGAATGACAATGTAATTTGTTTGATTGGCTTAGTATTCAGGGGGGCAGGGATAAGTGGTGATTAGCAGTTGATCGATTGACCCATTTTTAGCATTTATTCAGCATCAACCCCACGACGGCTCCTGTGATTGATCCAGGCAGAGCATTTGCCAGTTTGATTTGTATGCCGCGCTGTTAATGTAGTCAGAATTTAAACCGCTCTTTTCCTACGTGCAAACACCACAAACAAATCCATGGAAAATTTGCCAAGATGATAAAACGGGATGTTGCTCCCTCTATCTCATCAACCCTATTCGCTATGGTTTTTCTCATATCTTGGCTGGGTGGGCTACGGCTGAAAACACTTTCATTTGAAGTGTGCCGGTATTACTGAGTGGGTTTGTGTAATGATGTGCCAGCCTTGTCAGGGTATTACAGTGGGCTCTGACTGTCTGACTGGCACCTCAACCAGTCTGCCTACTCACCTCGGAGACTGTGTCAGCCTCGGCCTGAGAGCGTGCCCATCGGCTGGTTGGCAGGCAGAGGAGGGAGGGAGGGAGGTAGAGATGGAGGGAGAGAGAGAGGAGAAGTGGTGAGAGGAAATTATAGACTCATTCATCTGGTGCCATAGGGGTCCATGGAGGTTGATTCTGTTTTAAATACACACTATGATTAAAAGTCAATTCTGAATTATGATTTTTACAGGTATATTAATGTCGTAGGTTTTATTTTCAGCCAAAATTGTCCCAGATGCTTTCACCTCATAGTTTCACCTAAAACTCTGTTTTGATTGGTTAATGCGGTGTTCTAGACACTTCATTAGTCTTAGATGACCTTACACACTCAGTGGGACCCCGTTGATTAAACCAGACCGGGTGAAGTGGGAGTGGGACAGAAGTCTGATCTACTATCTCTCTTTGTTCTCTCTCTTTCTAGTGTCGACAAGACCTTTTCCAGGACCAGAAGTCTATGGTGAGTTTACTCTCCTCCTTGACATTAAGAATGTTGTGTGGGATAACTTCATTGTATGCATAGCTGTATGCATAGTTGGTTCTAGATCACTCTTAAAAGTACTGTAGATTACCATAGAGTTTTTAAAGATAGAGGTCACCTCATAGCTTCCTTTTTCCAGTGATGCTGTCCACCCCTGGTTAAGTACTGATTACAGTCAGAATAACAGGGCATGAAACATCACATGGATGTCACCCAATGTCTTTATTTACTGTTTATATTGTACCAAATATGTCTATGCTCAATGTTCCATCCTGCTGTTGTAGCCACGCTTGGGTTTCCTTAGTGAAGTGCTACATCAGACAGTTACATACACTGAGAGTATACAACATTAGGAACACCTTCCTAATATTGAGTTGCACCCCTTTCTGCCCTCATAACAGCCTCAATTTGTCGGGGCATGGACTCTACAAGGTGTCGAAAGCGTTCCACAGGGATGCTGGCCCATGTGGACTCCAATGCTTCCCGCAGTTGTGTCAAGATGGCTAGATGTACTTTGGGTGGTGGTCCATTCTTGATGCACACGGGAAACTGTTGTGCATGACCCAGCAGCTTTGCAGTTCTTGACACAAACAAGCTGGTGCACCTGGAACCTACTACCATACCCCTTTCAAATGCACTTCAATCTTTTGTCTTGGCCATTCACCCTCTGAATACACAATCTATGTCTCAATTGTCTCAAGGTATAAAAATTCTTATTTAACCTGTCTCCTCCCCTTCATCTGCACAGATTTTAGGTGGATTTGACAAATGACATCAATAAGGGATCATATTTCTCACTTGGATTCACCTGGGCAGTCTATGTCATGGAATGTTTTGTATACTCGCTGTATATTGACAGTGAGGAAGTCTAATGTCATGGCTGTGGATCAGGGCATCTGGTAACAAAATTAATATTGAGAAGGAGGGCCATGTAATATTTCGTCCTTGGCATTATGAGAAAAAGACGTGTGAATGCAGCAGGAGAGGGGTGTAGATGGGGGGGGGGGAATCATGCAGAATCATCAGACGGTAAAATTTAGCCCGTACTTCTGCTGAACTGAATTAAGAGGGGACTGGGGGTTAATTCTGTGCCGTGTTCCAAACAGGTCTGTAGCGCATGCTAATGTAGCGGGAGACCAATGGGAAGGAACGCCTTCTAGCCACTGAACAGTGCAGCTCTGAACAAGTCATTATGTACTGGTGAATACTATCAGCCTCTACGTACAGGCAGATGAAAATCCCAAAGTCATGAAAGCCTTGTTTTTTTAGGTTTGTGTGTGAGAATTTCTCTTATATCTTAAAAATGAAACTAACATTGATCTGTATTTATTAAATTAATTCATCACTGCTATCAATCATTTAGAAGGGCATGTATGACTTACTAAGAAGTGGTTTAATCCTCAAGTCATAGGAAGGATGTCCGGACTCCATCTACATTATACAGGTCTGATAGGTGTCACTGTGTAAGACTTGCAGCTTTTCGGTCAGAATTACGATAGCAGGTCTAAATCAGACACAGTATGCCATCGCATCCCTCTTGAATCCATCATAGCCTCAGTCACCCTCTCTCTCAGCAGCCGGCGAGGTGTGTGTGTGTGTGTGTGCGTGCGTGCGTGCGTGCGTGTACACGTGACAAGGGGACTATGTCCAAACACTCAGTCACTGTCTCTCTTGCTTTTGTTATTATGGCAGCAGTGATATTGGTGGATCGTTCTGCAAAATCCGTGCCTTTTTTCGTCCCTTTGACATTGTACGGTGAAATTGTGCACAAATATTGCACTTTAAAAGCCTGTTATATTAAAAGAAGTGCCCTTTAATATTATATGAAGTGCCCTTTAATATACCACATGAAAATTCAATAAATCAGATTTATTTATATGAATAAAGACTTGCTAAAGTGCCAAAGAAAATTATCCAAATGTAGATTTTGCTATAGCCTTGTTCTGTTCAATGTCCTCTACATACACTACAATGTCCAAAAGTATGTGGACACCTGCTTGTCAAACATCTCATTCCAAAATCATGAGCATTAGCATGGAGTTCAACCCCTCTTTACTGCTATAACAGCCCCACTCTTCTGGGAAGGCTTTCCACTAGATGTTGGAACATGTCTGTGGAGACTTGCTTCCATTCAGCCACAAGAGCATTAGTGAGGTCGGGCACTGTTGGGCGATTAGGCCTAGCTCACAGTCGGCTTTCCAATTCATCCCAGAAGTGTTTGATGGGGTTGAGGTCAAGGCTCTGTGCAGATCAGTCAAGGTCTTTCACACAGATCTTGACAAACTATTTCTGTATGGACCTCGCTTTGTGCATGGGGGCATTGTCATGAAAGAGGAAAGGGCCTTCCCCAAACTGTTGCCACAAAGTTGGAAGCACAGAATTGTCTAGAATGTCATTGTATGCTCTGGTGTTAAGATTTCCCTTCACTGGAAATAAGGGGCCTAACCCGAACCATGATAAACAGCCCCAGACCATTATTCCTCCTCCACCAGACTTTACAGTCTGATTTTTCCATCGGACTGGTGATTGATTCATCACTCCACAGAACGCATTTCCACTTCTCCAGAGCCCAATGGCAGCCAGCTTCACACCACTCCAGCCGACGATTGGCATTGTGCACTGTGATCTTAGGCTTGTATGCGGCTGCTCGGCCATGGAAACCCCTTTCATGAAGCTCCCAGTGAATAGTTATTGTGCTGACGTTGCTTCCAGAGGCAGTTTGGAACATGGTAAAAATGTTTGCTTGACATAAGCAAACATTTTGGAGCAGTGGCTTCTTCCTTGCTGAGCGGCATTTCAGGTTATGTCGATATAGGACTCGTTTTACTGTGGATATAAATACTTTTGTACCTGTTTCCTCTATCATCTTCACAAGGTCCTTTGTTGTTGTTCTGGGATCGATTTCCACTTTTCGCACCAAAGTATGTTAATCTCTAGGAGACAGAACACGTCTCCTTCCTGAACGGTATGATGGCTGTGTGGTCCCATGGTATTTATACTTGCATGCTATTGTTTGTACAGATGAACGTGGTACCTTCAGGCGTTTGGATATTGCTCCCAAAGATGAACCAGACTTGTGGAGGTCTACAAATTGTTTTCTGAGGTCTTGGCTGATTTCTTTTGATCTTCCCATGATGTCAAGCAAAGAGGCACTGAGTTTGATGGTAGGTCCTGAAATACATCCACAGGTACCACTCCAATTGACTCAAAATGTCAATTAGCCTTTCAGAAGCTTCTAAAGCCATGACATAATTTTCTGGAATTTTCCAAGCTGTTAAAAGGCAAGTCAACTTAGTGTATGTAAACTTCTGACCCACTGGAATTGTGATACAGTGAATTAGAAGTGAAATAATCTGTCTGTAAACAATTGTTGGAAAAATGACTTTTGTCATGCACAAAGGTGATGTCCTAACCAACTTGCCAAAACTATAGTTTGTTAACAAGAACTTTGTGGAGTGGTTTAAAAACGTGTTTTAATGACTCCAACCTAAGTGTATGTAAACTTCTGACTTAAACTGTATATATTTACATATATACATACATACATACATACATACATACATACATACATACATACATACATACATACATACATACATACATACATACATACATACATACATACATACATACATACATACATACATACATATACACTTTTTTATATACCTTTATTATTCCCCGCAAACCTTACCACCCCTCCAAAACAAGCTACATATGGACAGTACCAAAGTAAATGATCCAATGACTGTGCCTCCTCCTCGTAGAAAAATCTGCAGTGCTGGGAAGATTGTTTCCCTCATATAAATAAAATTATATTGGTTGCAAGAATTTTTTGAATCCGGTGTCGTTTTGCTTTTCAATTCACAAAAATCTCTTGCCAACTATTTTGAAATTTACTTGGCCCAGCTGTCAGTATTTTGGTCCTTAAATGAAACTGGTATATATTTTTACTTATCACAATTTTCTTTAACCATTTTTGGTCTTTAATGCAGGGCCGACGGACAAGTTCCTTACTTTTCCCACCTTCCACTTCCATTTTTCTGGTAATGCTTCAATTAGTTAGTTGTAATTTTGGGTAGAGCAGACATTTCCACATGTCTGAGTTAGCTGCATGTGTGACATAACTTCACCAGTTCGATGTATGATACAATTTCCAAAGATTATTCCTTTTATTTATTTTTTTTATCGAAAAAAGAATGTTGTAAAGTTCAAAAGAATACTAGATAGAAAATAGCTACCACCCTTCAAACCAATTAGGGTTCAGAACTTAAAAGCTTAATTATCTCAGAATCATCTTTTTGCAGGTAATACCTTATAGTCCCAAGCTCTCAATGTCCTCCTGTGGATCCTCTGTGACTTCTAGGAAGATTTTAACCCTCAAAAATGTCTCCAAGTTTTCACCATCACTGTAAAGCCATAGTTATTTTGTTGCTTTGACAATGTCATTTCTGAAGATGATTATTTATTTCATGTTACTAGTGATTATTTTTAATCTAAAAAATACACTCTCCCTTATTTTAAGGTCAACCGGGTTACTGAGCTCTCGTTTTAAAGGGATACTTCAGGATTTTGGCAATGAAGACCTTTATCTACTTCCCCAGAGTCAGTTGAACTGTTTGGTTACCATTTTTATGTTTCTGCATGCAGTTTGAAGGAAGTTGCTAACTAACATTAGCGCAATGACTGGAAGACTGTGGGTATCTGCTAGCATTGGCTCACAAAACGACCTCTAACTTCCTTCATACTGGACACAGAGGCATAAAAATGGTATCCACAAGTTCATCTGACACTTTGCAAGTAAAATATCCCGAAGTATCCCTTTAATATGGTGAAACTATTCTCTTTTAAATATTGTTTTCAAATGAGACATTGGACATCTAATAGTCAAATCATAGCATAAAAGCAGTTGAGCTGGTTCCAGACTTTATGGACATTTTCTGGTGTTTTGTGGTAGAAAACTGAGTGGGTCAAGCATAACACATCAACCCTGTTACCTATAGATAGACAGGCTAGAATAACACGTCAACCCTGTTACCCATAGATAGACAGGCTAGAATAACACGTCAACCCTGTTACCTATAGATAGACATGCTAGAATAACACATCAACCCTGTTACCCATAGATAGACAGGCTAGAATAACACGTCAACCCTGTTACCCACAGATAGACAGGCTAGAATAACACGTCAACACTGTTACCCATAGATAGACAGGCTAGAATAACACATCAACCCTGTTACCCATAGATAGACAGGCTAGAATAACACGTCAACCCTGTTACCCATAGATAGACAGGCTAGAATAACACATCAACCCTGTTACCTATAGATAGACAGGCTAGAATAACACATCAACCCTGTTACCCATAGATAGACAGGCTAGAATAACACGTCAACCCTGTTACCCATAGATAGACAGGCTAGAATAACACATCAACCCTGTTACCTATAGATAGACAGGCTAGAATAACACGTCAACCCTGTTACCCATAGATAGACAGGCTAGAATAACACGTCAACCCTGTTACCTATAGATAGACATGCTAGAATAACACATCAACCCTGTTACCCATAGATAGACAGGCTAGAATAACACGTCAACCCTGTTACCCATAGATAGACAGGCTAGAATAACACATCAACCCTGTTACCTATAGATAGACAGGCTAGAATAACACATCAACCCTGTTACCTATAGATAGACAGGCTAGAATAACACATCAACCCTGTTACCCATAGAAAGACAGGCTAGAATAACACGTCAACCCTGTTACCTATAGATAGACAGGCTAGAATAACACATCAACCCTGTTACCTATAGATAGACAGGCTAGAATAACACATCAAACCTGTTACCCATAGAAAGACAGGCTAGAATAACACGTCAACCCTGTTACCCATAGATAGACAGGCTAGAATAACACATCAACCCTGTTACCCATAGATAGACAGGCTAGAATAACACATCAAACCTGTTACCCATAGAAAGACAGGCTAGAATAACACGTCAAACCTGTTACCCATAGATAGACAGGCTAGAATAACACGTCAACCCTGTTACCCATAGATAGACAGGCTAGAATAACACGTCAACCCTGTTACCCATAGATAGACAGGCTAGAATAACACATCAACCCTGTTACCCACAGATAGACAGGCTAGAATAACACGTCAACCCTGTTACCCATAGATAGACAGGCTAGAATAACACGTCAACCCTGTTACCTATAGATAGACATGCTAGAATAACACATCAACCCTGTTACCTATAGATAGACAGGCTAGAATAACACATCAACCCTGTTACCCATAGAAAGACAGGCTAGAATAACACGTCAACCCTGTTACCTATAGATAGACAGGCTAGAATAACACATCAACCCTGTTACCCATAGATAGACAGGCTAGAATAACACATCAACCCTGTTACCCATAGATAGACAGGCTAGAATAACACGTCAACCCTGTTACCCATAGATAGACAGGCTAGAATAACACGTCAACCCTGTTACCCATAGATAGACAGGCTAGAATAACACATCAACCCTGTTACCCATAGATAGACAGGCTAGAATAACACATCAACCCTGTTACCTATAGATGACAGGCTACCCCATAGATAGACAGGCTAGAATAACACGTCAACCCTGTTACCCATAGATAGACAGGCTAGAATAACACATCAACCCTGTTACCCATAGATAGACAGGCTAGAATAACACATCAACCCTGTTACCCATAGATAGACAGGCTAGAATAACACGTCAACCCTGTTACCTATAGATAGACAGGCTAGAATAACACATCAACCCTGTTACCCATAGATAGACAGGCTAGAATAACACGTCAACCCTGTTACCCATAGATAGACAGGCTAGAATAACACGTCAACCCTGTTACCCATAGATAGACAGGCTAGAATAACACATCAACCCTGTTACCCATAGATAGACAGGCTAGAATAACACATCAACCCTGTTACCCATAGATAGACAGGCTAGAATAACACGTCAACCCTGTTACCCATAGATAGACAGGCTAGAATAACACGTCAACCCTGTTACCTATAGATAGACAGGCTAGAATAACACATCAACCCTGTTACCCATAGATAGACAGGCTAGAATAACACATCAACCCTGTTACCCATAGATAGACAGGCTAGAATAACACGTCAACCCTGTTACCTATAGATAGACAGGCTAGAATAACACATCAACCCTGTTACCCATAGATAGACAGGCTAGAATAACACATCAACCCTGTTACCCATAGATAGACAGGCTAGAATAACACGTCAACCCTGTTACCCATAGATAGACAGGCTAGAATAACACGTCAACCCTGTTACCCATAGATAGACAGGCTAGAATAACACATCAACCCTGTTACCCATAGATAGACAGGCTAGAATAACACGTCAACCCTGTTACCCATAGATAGACAGGCTAGAATAACACGTCAACCCTGTTACCCATAGATAGACAGGCTAGAATAACACATCAACCCTGTTACCTATAGATAGACAGGCTAGAATAACACGTCAACCCTGTTACCCATAGATAGACAGGCTAGAATAACACGTCAAACCTGTTACCCATAGATAGACAGGCTAGAATAACACGTCAACCCTGTTACCCATAGATAGACAGGCTAGAATAACACATCAACCCTGTTACCCATAGATAGACAGGCTAGAATAACACGTCAACCCTGTTACCTATAGATAGACAGGCTAGAATAACACATCAACCCTGTTACCCATAGATAGACAGGCTAGAATAACACGTCAACCCTGTTACCCATAGATAGACAGGCTAGAATAACACGTCAACCCTGTTACCCATAGATAGACAGGCTAGAATAACACATCAACCCTGTTACCCATAGATAGACAGGCTAGAATAACACATCAACCCTGTTACCTATAGATAGACAGGCTAGAATAACACGTCAACACTGTTACCCATAGATAGACAGGCTAGAATAACACGTCAAACCTGTTACCCATAGATAGACAGGCTAGAATAACACATCAACCCTGTTACCTATAGATAGACAGGCTAGAATAACACATCAACCCTGTTACCCATAGATAGACAGGCTAGAATAACACGTCAACCCTGTTACCCATAGATAGACAGGCTAGAATAACACATCAACCCTGTTACCCATAGATAGACAGGCTAGAATAACACGTCAACCCTGTTACCCATAGATAGACAGGCTAGAATAACACATCAACCCTGTTACCCATAGATAGACAGGCTAGAATAACACATCAACCCTGTTACCTATAGATAGACAGGCTAGAATAACACGTCAACCCTGTTACCCATAGATAGACAGGCTAGAATAACACGTCAACCCTGTTACCTATAGATAGACAGGCTAGAATAACACGTCAACCCTGTTACCCATAGATAGACAGGCTAGAATAACACGTCAACCCTGTTACCCATAGATAGACAGGCTAGAATAACATGTCAAACCTGTTACCCATAGATAGACAGGCTAGAAATGTTTTAACAATTGAAATATGTTTGTGAAGCTTGCATTCAAATGCTCATCACTATTGCACATAACAAGCTTACATTCCCTCTGTCACAAGAGGATTTATGTCTGATTTAAGATGAAGTCGTCAACCCTGGTACTTTATTTGGCACTTAATAGACACTATAGGTTTTTCACAAAGTTACACAACTCAAAAGGCACCTAATTGGTGGAATGACCCTGGTAACCTGACACTCACTACCCACTTACATTTAATTGAGTTGTCAACTAATGTGAATTCAACCCAAAATCATTGGATTTAGGTTTAAAGTTGTGGGGGGAAAAAGTTCCTTTACGTTGATATGACATGTACCATTTAGCAGATGCTTTTATCCAAAGCGACTTACAGTCATGTGTGCATACCTTTTACATATGGGTCCCAGGCGGAAATCAAACCCACGCGCCCTGGCGTTGCAAGTACGATGCTCAATCGACTGAGTCACACAGTACACGTTGAGGACTTTTTGCATATCCTGTCAGTTTTCCACATCGATTCAACATACATACATTCTTTTTGTTGAATTGAAATGCAAACAATGTTGATTCAACCAATTTGTTCCCAGTGGGTACAAAGTAAACCCAATCCACCTCGGTTCCTCAGTGTATGTGTGGCAAGTGCCCTCTAGTGGTTCATTATCAATCATCTCCATCTCAGACCGTCTACCCCTCAATAACTGTTTTGGGGTAAGCCAACATACTGTATATCTTACAAAATCCTAACAACATAATGTTCTGTAATGAAACAGTTGTACACTTTATTACTCTTGATTATGGAACCGCTTACCCTCTAAATCTTTTTCACTGCCATGCTGAAAATAGAACCATCTCGACCCTTCTGAATGTCATGACATTTTTAGAGTTAGTCTTAGCTGTGCTTTTGGAAATAACACTTCCCCAAGGACATAACCCAGCTATAAGCAATGGCAAGAACTTTGTCCACTGTGTGTGTGTGTGTGTGTGTGTGTGTGTGAGTGTGTGTGTGTGTGTGTGTGTGTGTGTGTGTGTGTGTGTGTGTGTGTGTGTGTGTGTGTGTGTGTGTGTGTGTGTGTGTGTGTGTGTGTGTGTGTGTGTGTGTGTGTGTGTGTGTGTGCATGCTTGTGTGTATTTGCAAGTCAATGAGCCCGATGGGTATCACCTCTGACTGCTGCCAAAGCCTTGTTCCCGTTCAGACCCCAGAGCGCTGTGTCATGAAGTACTTGTCAGTGGTGAGTGATGAGGAGGACTTCATTAACAGGATGTTCCTCCACTCCACCCTAACGCATGCTGGTAGTAGCAGCAGCATGTCGTGAGGGAAAAGCTGAACTGTGTCACAGTGTGTCTCACCTGTTAAACTGCTCTCTGTAGTCCCCTTGGCATCTCTAATGGCACAGAATGAAGAGGAGGACGGAATTTGCTCATTCAATTGCTAATGGGAGTGCTTAGGATCCTGATTACTTGACTGATTCTGATTATGCATTGGAATGGGGTCTGGTTCTTTTGGGTACTGTAAGTCACTGAGCATGTACTCTTGGCCTCATGAGGACAACAGAGAAAGCTGAACATTCACTAAGCATTCCATTTGTCTAAGTGGTGATCCAGACGGGTGTCGTGTCTACACAAGTTAGATCGAACCCATTCTACTGTATGACCTCCATTACCACGAGGGGACACTGGTGGAGATTGTACACGCTTAGAAAAAAAGGTTTCCAAAAGGCTCATTTGCCTCGCCCCATAGGAGAACCATTTTTGGTTCCAGGGAGAACTTTTTTTAGTTCTAGATAGCACCTTTTTTACTAAGAGTGTGTAGATGTCTTTACACTTCACTTTTAGTCAAAGTGCCTTTTCTATTTAATGCATAGTAGCAAGCAGGCAGCTGGAGGCACACACACACATACACCCATTTCCAGATTTGTAATTTACACCAATCATACCCTGTTAAAATAATGTCCCACCCCCACAGTACCACTCAAGTATGAAATATTATATGACCAACTTGATATCCCCCATCTTCCCTGCTATAGTTGTATAGGCTAATGTAGATACCATAGGGGAAAACTCTGTTGCTGACAGGTGTATAAAATCCAGCACACAGCCACAAAATCTCCATAGACATTGGCAGTGACTTTCAATGTGGCATAGAATGCCACCTTTCCAACGAGTCACTTCGTCCTACTCCCCCGTCAACTGTAAGTGCTGTTATTGTGAAGTGGAACTTCTAGGCGCAACAACGGCTCAGCCACAAAGTGGTAGGCCACACAAGCTTGAAAATAAAAGAGAGCCGCACACTCTAGGAGCTCAGATGCAAAAATGTAATTACCAACGTTTCGACAGCCAAGCTGTCTTCATCAGAATGGGACTCACAGAATGGGACCACTGAATGCCAAGCGTCGGCTGGAGTGGTGTAAAGCTCGCCACCATTGGACATTGGAAACGCATTCTCTGGAGTGATGAATCACACTTCAACATCTAGCAAGCCGACTGATGAATCTGTTTTTTATTTTTTTTTATTTAACTAGGCAAGTCAGTTAAGAACAAATTCTTATTTTCAATGACGGCCTAGGAACAGTGGGTAAACTGCCTGTTCAGGGGCAGAACAACAGATTTGTACCTTGTCAGCTCAGGGGTTTGAACTTCCAACCTTCCGGTTAATAGTCCAACGCTCCAACCACTAGGCTACCCTGCCGCCCCAGTTTAGCAGATGCCAGGAGAACACTACCTGCCCAAATGCACAGTGCCAACTGTAAAGTTTGGTGAAGGAGGAATAATGGTCTGGGGCTGTATTTCATGGTTCGGTCTAGGCCCCTTAGTTCCAGTGAGCCAGGCCTAATCGCCCAACATCAGTGCCCGACCTCACTAGTGCTCTTGTGCCCGCAGCGATGTTCCAACATCTAGTGGAAAGCCTTCCCAGAAGAGAGTAGGCTGTTATAGCAGCAAAGGGGTGAACAACTCCATATTAATGCCAATGATTTTGGAATGAGATGTTCGACTAGCAGGTGTCCACATACTTTTGGCCATGCAGTGTATGACTAAGAAATGCTTCCTTTGCGTGTCTAGTTGAGTGGATTGAAGAGGAAACTCATTTCGCGCATCAGTGTGTTCTGTCCTCTTCACCACCTCCCTTCCATCCGTAGAGGCTTGTTATGAATTGTGTTGATTTGCGGCATCTTTCTGCATTAGCATGTGAGAGTGCATTCACTTAGCTGTGATCTAGTTAATCAGTCAGAGTCCCTCCACTAAGGTTCCATACATTCATGCAATTAATCGATTAGATGAAACTCATTGAGGGAGTAATGTCCCCTGCAATTGTGAGCCTTCCCTATAGTCATTCTCATCTAATCAAGGGTTGTTGTAATCTGTTTAGTATGAGTTCAGGGGATTGGCTAAAGGAGCTGCCGCTAGATGAATTGAAGTGTGTAGGCTACCTCGATGAAGATACAAAGGGAATGTCAATTTCAACTTGTTATTAGTGCGTTGTCATGCCTTTGTCATTCACAGACTAATTAATGCGTCAGTCAGAAGGATCTGGCCTGGTTTGACGCAGTTTGAAGAATGTTGTCCACCCACTTATAAGTGGAACAATGAAATTAAACTATTCACAGTTCGTATATTGTTCTTATTCAAATCCCAGTGCTTTGGGCATTGTGTGCATCAGCATAAGAATACCTGAATGATTCAGATCCATCTCCAACAGTTCTTTTGAAGCCAGTTTCTATATTTAACTCTGCTGCTTTCATCTGGTGGTATATTCATGGTAGAATAGCATATGGCTGGCCTTGCTGATTGCTGCTGCTGTTGGAGTTTAATGCACTTCAGTCAGCCACTGAGGTCCACCTGGAGCACCTGCTGAGACCACTGGCTGTCCACTTAATGACAGTAATCACCCAATTAGTCACCTTGTCAGCAGAGGAAAAGCCACATAGCGAAACGTCTGAGCGTAGCTCCCCCTGGACCAAGACCAGTGAAGAGCAGAGCAGAACAGTACACTGAAGCACACGGACAAAGGATCACCTGGGTTGGGCTGGGGCTCATTACGGAGCAGAGCAGCCTCGCTTCATCCCCAGAGGTCCGGGTGACTGGAGCTGACACTGTGAAATGAACCAGGATGCTGCTGCCTGCCTGTGTGTAATCACGTTGAGCTGCAGGGAACTGGGGAAAGGGGCAGCATTCTGGTCTGACTCCACACTGTGTTTCCAGCACAGGGCTGCCAAAATCAATGGAGGTAGAGTTCCAAACACAATGTAATTATGAGAAGCAGAGGAGGGAGGCAGGGTTGACAGAGTTCTCGTTTGCTGTGCGGCAAGCCATATGTAGTCCTAGTCCCAGCAGACTCAGAGGGAACGATGAGTCAGAATCCCACAGCCCCAGGACAGGCCAGACAGGACTTACTTATTCTGATGAAGTTACTCCTTCAGTCACACTCAGTGAGGAGGGCATTGCCCCTCTCCTCACCCCTCTCTGCAACATACTCAATATAGTGTCTGTGCCTCCGGCAACAATTTATTTGAATAAATCAAATAAAATTGTATTTGTCACATGCTTTGTAAACAACATTTGTAGACTAACAGTGAAATACTTACTAATGGGCCCTTCCCAACAATGCAGAGTGAAAGAAAATCAAGAAATAGTAAAAAAGTAAAACATGCAATCATAAATACACAATGAGTAACAACAACTTGGCAATATACACGGGGTACCAGTACAAAGTCGATGTGCAGGGGTACGAGCTCATCTGGAGATGCTTCTACAGACTATCATTAACATTTCGACTAACTATCAACTAACCCAAGCCCCTTTTCCTAACCGTAAATTAAACCTACCTTAACCCCTACCCTAAACCTTATTCTCACCCTTTTGTAGGATCAATCCCCCATAATCTTTTTTTAAAGATTTATAAAATTGCTAAATCTTCTCTCCGTCCCATGGGATAATGTGTAGAATTGCAGGAAAATGTACTCTAAAACATCAAATTATTTTGGCTGCAAGGTAGAGTAGCAACACATTTTCTTTTAAGGCCCTGTCATGCCAAATAGTGTCCCCCTGCCAAAAATTATGCAAACAAAGCTGATTTCCGTGACAATTTCATGTTTAAACAAGTTTTTTGTTCAGCTAATATCATGAAAACATTACGTCAAGCTACTTGTGGGTACCTTGTTATTATTTTAACAACATGAAATACATGTTTTAAACGTTGCTACATTTCGGAAATAGCAAAAAAAACGTGTAATCAGCTTGACACATTGTTACTTACCTTACAGATCACAAAGTCAGTGAGTTTCCACTCCATCCATATGCAAATACATTTCATTCATACAAGCTGCCCTTCCCTTATCTACACTGAAATGGTATTATTTCAGTACTCCTCTATTATGCTGCATTTTCTTTCAATCTCTCATATCTCATTAGTACCCCCCTGTGGTTGAATATGTGCATTCGGAAAGACCCCTTGACTTTTTCCACATTTTGTTACCTTATAACCTTATCCTAAAATTGCTTTAACAAAAACATTTCTCCTCATCAATCTACACACAATACCCCAAAATGACAAAGCGAAAACAGATTTTTAGAAATGTTCGTAAATGTATAAAGAATTAAAAACAGAAATACCTTATTTACATAAGTATTCAGACCCATTTCTATGAGACTCGAAATTGAGCTCAGGTGCATCCTGTTTCCATTGATCATTCTTGAGATGTTTCTACAACTTGAACTAAATTGAGTCAACATGATTTGGAAAGGCTTACACCTGTCTATATAAGATGGCGCCGGAGAAGAAGGCTGACGTTTTACGTGTCCCCAACCGCTACTGTTTCTTATGACTGAAAATAACTTCAGGACTGCAATTACTCACCACAGACTGGCAGAATCCTTTTTTTCCTTTAACGAGTCTGACGAGCCCGATGTGAATGAAATACTGCTCTCCCGGGACAGTCCCAGATCCCGTGATTTGCGTGAAAAGAAGGCGGAGATAAAGGGGCCAAAGGGTGGGCTGCCTTCTGAGAATTCGTAGGCGATTGAATAAACTCCCACGTCCTTCCATTCTGCTAGCAAATGTGCAATCTTTGGAAAATAAAATAGATGACCTACGCGGAAGACATTCAAAACTGTAATATCTTATGCTTCATGGAGCCGTGGCTGAATGACGACACTATCAACATAATGCTGGCTGGTTATACGCTGTACCGGCATACAAAGCTCTCCCTCGCCCTCCATTTGGCAAATCTGACCATAATTCTATCCTCCTGATTCCTGCTTACAAGCAAAAACTAAAGCAGGAAGCACCAGTACACGATCAATAATAAAGTGGTCAGATGAAGCAGATGCTAAGCTACATGACTGTTTTGCTATCACAGACTGGAATATGTTCCGGGATTCCTCCGATGGCATTGAGGAGTACCACTTCATCAATAAGTGCATCGATGACGTCTTCCCCACAGTGACCGTATGTGCATACCCCAACCAGAAGCCATGGATTACAGCCAACATCCGCACTGAGCTAAAGGCTAGAGCTGCCGCTTTCAAGGAGCGGGACCCGGAAGTTTATAAGAAATCCCGCTATGCCCTCCAACGAACCATCAAACAGCCAAAGCGCCAATACATGGCCAAGATTGAATCATACTACAACTGCTCTAGCGCTCATCGGATGTTGCAGGTCTTGCAAACCATTACAGACTACAAAGAGAAGCACAGCCGAGAGCTGCCCAGTGACACGAGTCTACCAGACAAATTAAATAACTTCTATGCTCGCTTTCGAGGCAGTGACACTGAAGCATGCATGAGAGGACCAGCTGTTCCCGGAAGACTGTGTGATGACACTCTCCGCAGCCGATGTGAGGAAGACCTTTAAACAGGTCAATATTCACAAGGCCGCAGGGCCAGACGGATTACCAGGACGTGTACTGCGAGAATGTGCTGACCAACTGGCAAGTGTCTTCACTGACATTTCAACCTCTCCCTGTCCGAATACCAACATGTTTTAAGCAAACCAAGAACACTAAGGTAACATGCCTAAATGACTACCGACCCGCAACACTCACGTCTGTAGCCATGAAGTGCTTTGAAAGGCTGGTCATGGCTCAAATCAACACCATTATCCCAGAAAACCTATACCCACTCCAATTTGCATTTGCCCCAACAAATCCACCGATGATGCAATCTCTATTACACTCCACACTGCCCTTTACCACCTGGACAAAAGGAACACCTATGTGAGAATGCAATTCATTGACTACAGCTCAGTGTTCAACACCATAGTGCCCTCAAAGCTCATGAATAAGCTAAGGACCCTTGGACTAAACACCTCCCTCTGCAACTGGATCCTGGACTTCCTAACAGGCCGCCCCCAGGTGGTAAATGTAGGTAACAACACGTCTGCCACACTGATCCTCAACACAGGGGCCCCTCAGGGGTGCCTGCTCAGTCCCTACCTGTACTCCCTGTTCATTCATGACTGCACGGCCAGGCACTACTCCACCATCATTAAGTTTTCCGATGACACAACAGTGATAGGCCTGATCACCGACAATGACGAGACAGCCTATAGGGAGGAGGTCAGAGATCTGGCTGTGTGGTGCCAGGAGAACATCCTCTCCCTCAACGTGATCAAGACAAAGGAGATGATTGTGGACTACAGGAAAAAGGAGGACCAAGCACGCCCCCATTCTCATCGGTGGGTCTGTAGTGGAGCAGGTTGAGAGCTTCAAGTTCCTTGGTGTCCACATCAGCAATAAACTAACATGGTCCAAGCACACCAATACAGTGGTGAAGAGGGCACGACAAAACCTATTCCCCCTCAGGAGACTGAAAAGATTTGGCATGGGTGCTTAGATCCTCAAAAGGTTCTACAGCTGCACCATCGAGAGCATCCTAACTGGTTGCATTACTGCCTGGTATGGCAACTGCTCGGCCTCCGACCGCAAGGCACTATAGAGGGTAGTGCGAACGGCTCAGTACATCACTGGGGCCAAGCTTCCTGCCATCCAGGACCTCTATACCAGGCGGTGTCAGAGGAAGGCCCAAAAAATTGTGAAAGACTCCAGCCACCCTATTCATAGACTGTTCTCTCTGCTACTGGATGGCAAGTGGTACTGGAGTGCCAAGTCTAGGTCCAAGAGGCTTCTAAACAGCTTCTACCCCCAAGCCATAAGACTCCTGAACATCTAATCAAATGGCTACCCAGACTATTTGCATTGCCCCCCTCCTCCTTTTCACCGCTGCTACTCTCTGTTGTTATCATCTATGCATAGTCACTTTAATAACTCTACCTACATGTACATATTACCTCATCTAGTCGGTGCCCCCGCACATTGACTCTGTACCAGTACCCCCCTGAATTTATTGTTATTTTACTGCTGATATTTAATTACTTGTTACTTCTATTTCTTATTTTTATCCATATTTTTTTCGGTGCATGTGGCTAATACCATTTGATTTGATGAGGTAGAAGGAATTGTCTGTAGAGCTCCGAGACGCGATTGTGTTAGCACATATCTGGGGAAGGGTACCAAAAGATTTCTGCAGCATTGAAGGTCCCTAAGAACACAATGGCCTCCATCATTCTTAAATGGAAGAAGTTTGGAACCACAAAGACTCTTCCTAGAGCTAGCTGTCTGGCCAAACTAAGCAATTGGGGGAGAAGGGCCTTGCTCAGGGAAGTGACCAAGAACCCAATGGTCACTCTGACAGCACTCCAGATTTCCTTTGTGGAGATGGGAGAACCTTCCAGAAGGACAACCATCTCTGCAACACTTCACCAATCAGGCTTTTATGGTGAGTGGCCAGACAGCAGCCACTCCTCAGTAAAAGGCACATGACAGCCCGCTTGGAGGACTCTCATATTCTCTGATCTGATGAAACCAGGATTGAACTCTTTGGCCTGAATGCCAGCGTCACATCTGGAGGAAACCTGGCACCACCCCTACGGTGAAGCATGGTGGTTGCAGCATCATGCTGTTGGGATGTTTTTCAGTGGCAGGAATTGGGAGAGTGGTCAGTACAGAGAGATCCTTGATGAAAACCTGCTCCAGAGCGCTCAGGACCTAACAGGACAACGACACTAAGCACACAGCCAACACAACGCAGGAGTGGCCCAGCCAGAGCCCAAACTTGAACCCAGTCGAACATCTCTGCAGAGACCTGAAAATAGCTGTGCAGTGATGCTCCCCATCCAACCTGACAAAACTTGAGAGGATCTGCAGAGAAGAATGGGAGAAATTACCCTATTACAGTTGTGCCAAGCTTGTTGCGTCATAACCAATAAGACTCAAGGCTGTAATCACTGCCAAAGGTGCTTCATCAAAGTATTGAGTAAAGGGTCTGAATTCTTATGTAAGTGTGATATTTTGTGTTTTTAATAAATTTGCTAAAATTTCTAAAAACCTGCTTTTGCTTTTTCATTATGGTGTATTGTGTGTAGATTGACTCGGGGGAAAAAGGCTGTAACAAAATGTGGAAAAAGTCAAGGGGTCTGAATACTTTCTGAATGTACCATACATATCTATTGTAGGTGTTAGGATACAACAATGTATAATTTTGAACTAACAAATACCATCAAGGGATACCTTATAATTTGCAACAATGAACACCAACTGAAACAGCTGTGAAAACCAACCTGGCAATATTTAAGATTTAAATATATAAACATTGATCTTTTTTTGGTTCAGGTGTGTCATTATTTTATGTTCACAGATTTTTTTGAACACTTGCATGGTAAACAGAGACTGAAACACTGAATTATGGTGTGTGAAATAGAGAGGAGGGTTGGTGCTGTGTGGGTGGGAGGTTCTGCCTGTCATTTGTTCTCGGAGACTGCGAAGTCCAGGCACTGCTGCTCCCTTTGTTCTGAGTGTTTGCAATGCTAGTGTTTTTAGTTAATCTTTTTATCTCTCATATGATGTGCCCATTATGATAGACCGAGAAATGTTACAAGCAGATAATGACAACATGACAACAACAGTAGCTGTAGATGATGTAATGAAAAGTTGGAGGGTGGTTGGTAATGGAGGACATCAGGTGGATCCACGTCTGGGTGTTAGGCAGAAAGCCTAGATCCTGGAGAACAGGAGCAGAGTGAAAGGGAGTTAAAGGGAACCGGTTAGGAGACAGAGACATAAGATCAGGTATGTAAAAATACAGTTATTGAATTATTGAATTTAAATTAAATGTTAGATTAAACTCTGGGGTGGTGTCATGATCACTGGAATCATACACCATAACAGTACTTACCTGGCAGCGGAGGTTACTTAACGTGACCCAGTGGTTAGCCTTAAGATTCACTATCTGGACAAACCCCTGGGCCAGTGTTGGTACTGCTGATGGCATGGCCATGCCTTCCACCTCCAGTCTGACACAAGCCACCTGTGAGAAAATTTGATGGATTAGTGCAGTGTTATAACTGGGAGATATGTACTTTTCAACAGTTTTTGAAGGTATAGCCTACCTCAAGCTGGTCCCCCTCCGGCTCTTAGCTCAGAGAATCAGACTAATCTTAACTCACTGGATCTGATGGATGGGATACCACATGGGGGGTTTGGACACCCGATGGTCCTAAAGTCAATTGAAGAGTTAAATTGAAGAGGTACATAATGGATGGTGACCCCAGCTTGGAGTGAAAGAGCAGCGAGGTTTCCTAGGTCTTGCCTTCCTTTCGTCCTTCTTCCAAACCGTCATTCGCCCGGATGTGGAAGCACTTGGTCCCCATCTTGATTCTCCTCTGGTATCTCTCCTGTTTCTCCTGCACCTTGTCGATGTTCAGTCTCACCTTGATTGATAACAGAAATAAATGCAATTATATTTAATATAATAAATATCTATCATATCTCTTGGAGATAATAAATTAATAGCGGACAATCATTTTTACCTGCTCCAAAACCTCCACATCCTTCTTAGCCCATGCCTGAAGATGGTTCTTGAAGGCGTTCTGATCTGGTTCGACAACCTTGAGCACCACCGGTGGAGTTTCAGGGATCTGAAACTATTTTATACAAAAATAGCAATAGACAAACAACAACAATAATTCAGTAAATCACAAATTACAGATGGCTAATTCTGATTACTAATAAAATGACAAATTACTAATTCAGTAGTTCACAAATTTGAAAGACAACAGAGACGATATACAATAATTGTATATACAATTGCATTGTTTACCTCAGTCAACAGCTGCGGCTCCCGTCCATACAGCAGGCGATAGGGCGAGTACTTGGTGGAGGCCTGGACGCTGCTGCTGAGTGCAAAGAGAATTACCTTCAGTTTGTCTTCCTGGTACCCATCAAGGGACTCGCCCATGGTATTCTTGAGGGTTTGGTTGGGCCGTTCATCCAAACCTGGAGGAGGGAGTAGGAAAGGGATATCTATTGACACTTTTTATTTTTTTTTATTTAACTTTTATTTAACTAGGCAAGTCGGTTAAATTTGTGTTTACAATGACGGCCTACCGGGGAACAGTGGGTTAACTGCCTTGTTCAGGGGCAGAATGACAGATTTTTACCTTGTCAGCTCGGGGATTTGATCCAGCAACCTTTTGATAACTGGCCCAACACTCTAACCAACCAAATATGTCTGACTAACAGAAAAACTAAAACAAATTGTGACAAAAAAAACACTCGACAAAAAACATTGGTGACAGAATATGACCTACAGTTGAAGTCGGAACTTTACATACACCTTAGCCAAATACATTTAAACTCCGTTTTTCACAATTCCTGACATTTAATCCTAGTAGAAATTCCCTGTTTTAGGTCAGTTAGGATCGCTACTTTATTTTAAGAATGTGAAATATCAGAATAATAGCAGAGAGAATGCTTTTATTTCTTTCACCACATTCCCAGTGTCAGAAGTTTACAAACATACACTCAATTAGTATTTGGTAGCATTGCCTTTAAATTGTTTAACTTGGGTCAAACGCTTCGGGTAGCCTTCCACAAGCTTCCCACAATAAGTTGGGTGAATTTTGGCCCATTCCTCCTGACAGAGCAGGTGTAACTGAGTCGGGTTTGTAGGCCTCCTTGCTTGCACACACTTTTTCAGTTCTGTCCATACATTTTCTATGGGATTGAGGTCAGGGCTTTGTGATGGCCACTCCAATACCTTTACTTTGGTGGCCATTTTGCCACAACTTTGGAAGCATGCTTGGGGTCCTAGTCCATTTAGAAGACCCATTTGCGACTAAGCTTTAACTTCCTGAGTGATGTCTTGAGATGTTGCTTCAATATATCCACATACTGTTCCTGCCTCATGATGCCATCTATTTTGTGAAGTACACAAGTCCCTACTGCAGCAAAGCATCCCACAACATGATGCTGCCACCCCCGTGCTTCACGGTTGGGATGGTGTTTTTCCGCTTGCAAGCCTCCCCCTTTTTCCTCCAAACATAACGAAGTCATTATGGCCAAACAGTTCTTTTTTTGTTTCATCAGACCAGAGGACAAAAAGTACGATCTTTGTCCCCATGTGCAGTTGCAAAACGTAGTCTGGCTTTTTTCTTGCCGTTTTGGAGCAGTGGCTTCTTCCTAGCTGAGCGGCCTTTCAGGTTATGTAGATATAGGACTTGTTTTACTGTGGATATAGATAATTTTGTACCTGTTTCCTCTAGCATCTTCACAAGGTCCTTTGCTATTACATAATTTTTGGGAATTTTCCAAGCTGTTTAAAGGCACAGTCAACTTAGTGCATGTAAACCTCTGACCCATTGGAATTGTGATACAGTGAATTATAAGTGAAATAATCTGTCTGTAAACAATTGTTGTAAAAATTACTTGTGTCATGCAAAAGGTAGATGTCCTAACTGACTTTCCAAAACTATAATTGTTAACAATAAATGTGTGGAGTGGTTGAAAATCGAGTTTTAATAATTCCAACATAAGTTTATGTAAACTTCCGACTTCAACTGTATAACATCCGTACCATGTTCTAGAGTTCACGACATCGGTCACTCAAGATGACCTCAGCTTCAACCGTGGGTGTTGAAGATATCCATCATCATCTTGAAGGTGGCCTCGCCAGTCTTGTCCTTTATGGGTATTACAAAATGAAGATACATTTTTTGTTCCAAGCACCCTTTTTAATGGGTTACAGAATGGAATTTCAGAGTTAAGCTTACTCAACTTAATGAATATTGCCTCCACCCACTTGGTAAAGTAATCGGTCGCTGTCAGACACCAGCTGTTGTCATTCCTGGATTTGGTGAAGGGTCCGATGAGGTCCACTCCTGACAAATAAAGTATTAGAGAGAAGATTTCTTGATTCTTATCCGTATCTGTCATATAGTATGCTGATTTTCATATTTGTAAGGACACACACACACACACACACACACACACACACACACACACAAAAGCAAAAGCAAAACAAAATCTAGTCCTTAGGAAACTATTCAGTACTTCATTTTTTATGTATTATTTCTTGTATTGTTATCCCAGAAAATCTTAAGTGTTATTACATACAGTCGGGAAGAACTATTGGCTATCAAAGCGACTTACCAGCACTATGACCAGGAATATGACTTTCCCAAAGCGGATGCTTTGTTCGAACCACCCAAGGCAATCGAACTGTTTCCAGAAGCTGACCCAAAACAACATTGCCGCAGGAGAGGTAGACAGAGCGGCCTTCTAGGCAGGTTTTTTAGGCGCACACACCACCCACCGCTTCCAAGTATTTTACTTGCTAATGTCCAGTCTCTAGTTAACAAGGTAGACGAAATTAGGGCTAGGGTTGCTTTCCAGAGAGACATTCAGGAATTGTAACATACTTTGGTTCATGGAAACATAGCTCTCTGGGGACATGCTGTCAGAGTTTGTACAGTCACCTGGATTCTTTGTGCGTCACGCCGACAGGAATAAACATCTCTCAGGGAAGAAGAAAGGCGGGGGTGTATGTTTCATGATTAAGGACTCATGGTGTAATTGTAACAACATACAGGAACTCAAGTCCTTCTGTTCACCGGACCTAGAATTCCTCACAATCAAATGCCGTCATTATTATCTCCCAAGAGATACTCGTCGGTTATTGTCACTGCGGTGTATATCCCCCCCTAGCTGACACCACGACGGCCCTCAAGGAACTCAACTTGACTCTATGCAAACTGGAAAACTGTTACGATCAACTAGGAGTGGTGGGTGGAATCAGGCGCAGAGAGCAGGGTTCAGTCTTTTTTTTTTCAAATTTATTCCCCAGCTCAACAAAACAGTCACGCCAACACACAGGGCGTATATAAGTTGCCAGTCCAAACAACAGGACAAAATAGTCCGGAGAATAAATACACAAATAACTCACACCATCAAACAGAGTAACAAAAACAAGCCCGCACAAATACCCAGCGGGCCTAGTGCCCTTAAATACCCTACAAACAAACCCTAATACAAAACAGGTGTACCCAATTACCCAATAACCCAAAACAAACGGAAAGGGAATCGATGGCAGCTAATAGGCCGGCGACGACGACCGCCGAGCACCGCCCGAACAGGAAGAGGCACCATCTTCGGCGAGGTTCGTGACAAAACCATATATCCGAAGGCTGCATTTTTTGTATTTGGGGATTTTAACAAAGCAAATTTGAGAACAAGGCTACCTAAATTCTATCAGCATATCAATTGTAGTACCCGGGCTGGCAAAACTCTGGATCACTGCTACTCTAACTTTCACGATGCATACAAGGCCCTCCCCCGCCCTCCGTTCGGGAAATCTGACCACAACTCCATTTTTCTTCTCCCCCACATAGGCAGAAACTCAAACAGGACGTACCCATGACTAGGACCATTCAACGCTGGTCTGACCAATCAGAATGCTTCAAGATTGTTTTGATCACGCGGACTGGGGAGTGTTCCGGGTAGCCTCAGAGAATAATATAGATTTGTTCGCTGATTCAGTTAGTGAGTTTATAAGGAAGTGCACAGGAGATGTTGTTCCCACTGTGACAATTAAAACCTACCCTAGCCAGAAACCGTGGATAGATGGCGGCAGTCGAGCAAAACTGAAAGCGCGAACCACCGCATTTAACCACAGAAAGATGACCAGGAATATGGCAGAATACAAACAGTGTAGTTATTCCCTCCGCAATGCAATCAAACAAGCGAAACGTCAGTATAGGGACAAAGTGGAGTCACAATTCAACGGCTCAGACGTATGTGGCAGGGTCTACAGGCAATCACAGACAAAAAGAAAACCAGCCACAAAAAGAAAACCAGCCACATTAAAGACACCGACGTCTTGCTTCCAGACAAACTAAACACCTTCTTTGCCCGCTTTGAGAATTATACAGTACCACCGACACGGCCTGCTACCAAGGACTGCATCCTTGTCCCTGACCGACGTGAGTAAGACATTTAAACGTGTTAACACTCGCAAGGCTGCCGGCCCAGACGGCATCCCTAGCTGCGTCCTCAGAGCATGCACAGACCATTTGGCTGGTGTGTTTACGAACATATTCAATCTCTCCCTAATGCCCCAATAGGTCCACAGATGATACACAATCTCCATCACACTGCACACTGCTCTATCCCATCTGGACAAGAGCTATGTAAGAATGCTGTTCATTGAATACAGCTCAGCATTCAACATCATAGTATCCTCCAAGCTCATCATTAAGCTTGAGGCCCTGGGTCTCAACCCCGCCCTGTGCGATTGAGTCCTGGGCTTCCTGACGGGCCACCTCCACTTCGCTGATCCTCCACACTGGGGCCCCACAAGGATGCGTGCTTAGCCCCCTCCTGTACTCTCTGTTTACCCATGACTGCGTGGCCATGCATGCTGCCAACTCGATCATCAAGTTTGCAGACGACTCAAGAGTAATAGGCTTGATCACCGACAACGACGAGACGGCCTACAGGGAGGAGGTGAGGGCTCTGTGAGTGTGGTGTCAGGAAAAAAACCTCTCATTCAATGTCAACAAAACAAAGGAGATGATTGTGGACTTCAGGAAACAGCAGAGGGAGCACCATCCAATCCACATCGACGGAACAGCATTGGAGAAGGTGGAAAGTTTCAAGTTCCTCAGTGTACACATCTCGGACAAACTAAAATGGTCCACCCACACAGACAGTGTGGTGAAGAAGGCGCAACAGCTGAAGAAATGTAGCTTGTCACCTAAAACCCTCACAAAGTTCTACAGATGCACAATTGAGAGCATCCTGTTGGGCTGTTGCCTAGTACGGCAACTGCACCGCCCAGCACCCGATGTCACAGGAAGGCCAAAATGATCATCAAGGACAACAACCAACTGAGTCACTGCCTGTTCACCCCGCTACCATCCAGAAGGCAAGGTCAGTACGGGTGCATCAAAGCTGGGACCGAGAGACTGAAAAATAGCTTCTATCTCAAGGCCATCAGACTGTTAAACAGCCATCACTAACACAGAGTGGTTGCTGCCTACATACAGACTTGAAATCATTGTCCACTCTAACAAAATTATCACTAGCTAACCTGCTAACCATCTGTATGTAACCAATAAAATATGATTTGATTTGACATTCTATAATATTTAACTCTGCTGTGGTCAAATAAAGCAACCATTACAACAAAAAAATGTATTAGGGCGAAATATGAATTGTGACACTTTTTGATGGGCTTCAACTACAGCGCCACAGTCTTCACTCACTCAAACTTCTAGCAGGCTAGAGAGGTACCGACCTTTAGCCACAGTGACAAATTTAAACATTGTGTGCTTTCTGATATGACATTCATTAAAATCAAATAATTCCAGATATAATGCAATGTGATTGATAAACAAAAGGCTATTTCACTTTCCCAGCTATCCACATCCTTGACAATCCCACGCCAGAAGATGCGTAGGTTGATTTTGGCAATCATGTGCTTCACTCCCAAATGGCCAGCATGCTTCTCGGTCAGCACGGCTTCCTTCTCTTCAGTGAAAATAAACCTCCTGTGTGGCTGGGTATCCTTTCCAAGGTAGATGTGATTTCCTAAAAGGTTCAAAGACAAGCGTTTTCTAAATACTCAAGTCTAAGTACATTTGCACGGATTTTTCTCTCTGTTTCTCTCTCTCTATCTTTCACTCTTCACACACCTCTCTCTCCCTCTCATCCTTTCTTTCTCACTTTCTTCCTCCTCCCCCCTATCTCTCTGTCGGTGTCTGTCTAGCCAATATACCTAGTTAAACGATGTTGGAATTACCATAAATGCTTACACCTATCCATTTGATTGATCGGGGTTAGCTTATAGCTAGATACCAGTACCTCAATATGACATACATATAACTAAATGCAGAGCTAGCAACATGTAGATGTTGGGTGGTGAGTGGTGGGACACAATGCAGATAGTCCGGGTAGCCAATGTGCGGGGGCACCGGTTAGTCGGGCTATTTGAGGTATTATGTACAATGTATTATGTACATGAATGTATATTTAAAGTGTCCATGCATATATGATAAACAGAGAGTAGCAGCAGCATAAAAGAGGGTTTGACTCAATGCAAATGGTCCAGGTAGCCATTTGATTAGCTGTTCAGGAATCTTATTGCTTGGGGGTAAAAGCTGTTGAGAAGCCTTTTGGTCCTAGACTTGGTGCTCCGGTACCACTTGCCATGCGGTAGTAGAGAGAACAGTCTATGACTGGGGTGGGTGGGGTCCTTTACAATTTTTAGGGCCTTCCTCTGACACCACCTGGTGTAGAGATCCTGGATAGCAGGCAGCTGAGCCCCAGTGATGTACTGGACCGTACGCACTATCCTCTGTAGTGCCTTACGGTCGAAGGCCGAGCAGTTGCCATACTAGGCAGTGATGCAACAAGTCGGAATGATCTCGATGTTGCAGCTGTGGGACCTTTTGAGGATCTGAGGACACATGCCAAATCTTTTTAGTTTCCTGAGAAGGGAATAGGCTTTGTCGTGCCCTCTTCACGAGTGTCTTGGTGTGTTTATACCATTCTAATTTGTTGGTGATGTGGACACCAAGGAACTTAAAACTCTCAACCTGCTCCACTACAGCCCCACCGATGAGAATGGGAACGTGCTCGGTCCTCCTTTTCCTGTAGTCCACAATCATCTCCTTAGTCTTGGTTACATTGAGGGATGTGTTGTTATTCTGGCACCCCCCGACCAGGTCTCTGACCTCCTCCCTATAGGCTGTCTCGTCGTTGTCGGTGATCAGGCCTACCACTGTTGTGTCGTCTGCACACTTAATGATGGTGTTGGAGTTGCTTGGGTATGGTGGTCTGCTTGAAACATGTTGGTATTACAGACTCAATCAGGGACATGTTGAAAATGCCAGTGAAGACTCCTGCCAGGTGATCAGCACATGCCCAGAGCACACGTCCCGGTAATCCGTCTGGCCCCACGGCCTTGTGAATGTTGACCTGTTTAAAGGTCTTACTCACATCGACTATGGAGAGCGTCATGCATGCCTTAGTGTTGCTTGCCTCGAAGCAAGCATTGAAGTGATTTAGCTCGTCTAGTAGGCTCTTGTCACTGGGCAGCTTGCGGCTGTGCTTCCCTTTGTAGTCTGTAAAAGCTTGCAAGCCCTGCCATATTAGACGAGCATCGGAGCGGGTGTAGTACAATTCAATCTTAGCCCTGTATTGGAGCTTTGGCTGTTTGATGGTTCTTCAGAGGGCATAGCAGGATTTCTTATAAGCTTCCGGGTTAGATTCCTGCACCTTGAAATCGGCAGCTCTACCCTTTAGCTCAGTCCGAATGTTGCCTGTAATCCATGGCTTCTGGTTGGGGTATGTACATACAGTCATTGTGGGGACAACGTCCTAGATGCACTTATTGATAAAGCCAGTGACTGATGTAGTGTACTCCACAATGTAATCGGAAGAATCCCGGAACATGTTCCAGTCTGTGATAGCAAAACAGGCCTGTAGTTTAGCATCTGCTTCATCTGACCACTTTTTTATAGACCGAGTTACTGGTGCTTCCTGTTTTAATTTTTGCTTGTAAGCAGGAATCAGGAGGATTGAATTATGGTCAGATTTGCCAAATGGAGGGCGAGAGAGAGCTTTGTATGCGGCTCTGTGTGTGGATTAAAGGTGATCTTAATTTGTTTTCCTTTGGTTGCGCATTTAACATATTGATAGAAATAAGGTTACACGGATTTAAGTTTCCCTGCATTAAAGTCTCTGGGCCACGAGGAGCGCCACCTCTGGGTGAGCGGTTTCCTGTTAGCTTTCCCACTCGCCTTCTCCGGATCCTTACGAGGCACCCCACTCTGTGTCCTCTGTATCTGCGTCTCTTTCTCTTGCCAATAGCGGGGATGTCGACCATGTCGGGTGTTCGCAGTGTATCCTGTGCTTCCTGCTTGTTGAAGAAAAAATCTTTGTCTAATTCGAGGTGAGTGATCGCTGTCCTGATATCCCAAAGCTCTTTTTTTTGCTGTAAGATACGGTGGCAGAAACATTGTGTACAAAATAAGTTACAAATAACTCGCAAAAAAAACACATAATAGCACAATTGGTTAGGCACCCATAAAACTGCCTAAATGACTATCATGCCTGTAGCCATGAAGTGCTTTGAAAGGCTGGACATGGCTCACATCAACACCATTTTCCTAGAAAACCTAGACCCGCTCAAATTTGAATTCGCCCCAACAGATCCACAGATGATGCAATCTCTATTACACTGCCCTTTCCCACCTGGACACCTATGTGAGAATGCAATTAATTGACTACAGCGGAGCATTCAACACCATAGTGCCATCAAAGCTCATAAGTTAAGGACCCTGGGACTAAAAACCTCCCTCTGCAACTAGATCCTGGACTTCCTGACGGGCTGCCCCCAGGTGGTGAGGGTAGGTAACAACAAATCCTCCACTCTGATCCTCAACACAGGGGCCCCTCAGGGGTGCGTGCTCAGCCTCCTCCTGTACTCGCTGTAGACCCATGACTGCGTGGCCAAGGACGCCTCCAACTTATTCATCAAGTTTACCGATGACACAACAGTAGTAGGCTTGAATACCAACAGTAAAGAGACAGCCTACAGGGAGGAGGTGAGGGCTCTGGGAGTGTTGTGCCAAAAAAATGACCTCTCACTCAAAGTCATCAAAACAAAGGAGATCATTGTGGACTTGAGGAAACAGCAGAGGAAGCACCCCCTTATCCACATCGCCATCAGTGGAGAAGGTGGAAAGCTTCAAGTTCCTTGGCGTACACATCACTGACAACCTGAAATGGTCCACCCACACAGACAGTGTGGTAAAAAAGGCGTAACAGAAATGTTGCTTGTCACCTAAAACCCTCACAAACTTTTACTGATGCACAATTGAGCATCCCGTCGGGCTGTATCACTGCCTGCTATGACAACTGCACCACCCACAACCACAGGGCTCTCCAGAGGGTGGTGCGGTATGGTCAACGTATCACCGGGGGCAAACTACCTGCCCTCCAGGAAACCTACATCACCCAATGTCACAGGAAGGCCAAAAAGATCATCAAGGATAACAACCACCTGAGCCCTTACCTGGTCACTCTGATATCATCCAGAAGGCAAGGTCAATACAGGTACATCAAAGCTGAGAGAGAAGATGTTTTTCAATCTCAAGGCCATCAGACTGTTAAATTGCCATAACTAGCACATTAGAGGCTGCTGCCTATATAAATAGACTTGAAATCACTGGCCACATTAATAATGTTTACATATCTTGCATTACTCATCTCATATGTACAATTGAAGTCGGAAGTTTACATACATTTAGATTGGAGTCATTAAAAGTAGTTTTTCAACCACTCCACAAATTTCTTATTAACAAACTATAGTTTGGGCAAGTCGGTTAGGACATCTACTGATGCCATGATGTCATGGCTTTAGAAGCTTCTAATAGGCTAATTGACATCATCTGAGTCAATTGGAGGTGTACTCGTGGATGTATTTCAAGGCCTACCTTCAAATTCAGTGCCTCTTTGCTTGACATCATGGGAAAATCCAAAGAAATCAGCCAAGACCTCAGAAAAACAATGGTAGACCTCCACAAGTCTGGTTCATCCTTGGGACATTTTCCAAACGCCTGAAGGTACCACGTTCATCTGTTTGGCCATAAAACTGTTCTGGCCATAATGACCATGTCCTCTGGTCTATGTTTGGAGGAAAAATTGGGAGGCTTGCAAGCCGAAGAACACCATTCCAAGCGTGAAGTACAGGGGTGGCAGCATCATGTTGTGTGGATGCTTTGCTGCAGTAGGGACTGGTGCACTTCACAAAATAGATGGCATCATGTGGAAAGAACATTATGTGGCTATATTGAAGCAACATGTCAAGACATCAGTCAGGAAGATAAAGCTTGGTCGCAAATCGTTCTGGACATATGGACAATGACCCCAAGCATACTTCCAAATTTGTGGCAAAATGGCTTAAGGACAACAAAAGTCAAGGTATTGGAGTGGCCATCACAATGCCCTGACCTCAACCCTATAGAACATTTGTGGGCAGAACTTAAAAAGCTTGTGCGAGAATGGAGGCCTACAAACCTGACTCAGTTACACCAGCTCTGTCAGGAGGAATGTGCCAAAATTAACCCAACGTATTGTGGGAAGCTTTTGGAAGGCTACACGAAACGTTTGACCCAAGTTTAACAATTTAAAGGCAATGCTACCAAATACTAATTGAGTGTATGTAAACTTCTGACCCACTGGGAATGTGATGAAAGAAATAAAAGCTGAAATAAAAGATTTTCTATACTATTATTCTGACTTTTCACATTCTTAAAATAAAGTGGTGATGCTATCTGACCTAAAACAGGGAATTGTTACTGGGATTAAATGTCAGGAATTCTGAAAACTGAGTTTAAATGTTTTTGACTAAGGTGTATGTAAACTTCCATTTTCAACTGTATATACTGTCTTCTACACTATTCTACTGTATCTTAGTCTATGCCACTCTGAAATTGCTCATTCATATATTTATATATTGTTAATTTCATTCCTTAACTTAGATTTGTGTGTATTTTGTATATGTTGTAACATTGTTAGATATTACTACACTGTCAGAGCTAGAAACACAACCATTTCGCCACACCCCCAATAACATCTGCTAAACACAAACTTTGAAAGTTACTTCATGTGAAGTCGTAAAAACCATTAAGCGCTATGATGAAAAGTGCTATGATCATGAGGACCGCCACAGGAAAGGAAGACCCAGAGGATAAGTTCATTAGAGTTTCCAGACTCAGAAATTACAGCCCAAAAAACTCCTTCACTGAGTTCAAGTAACAGACACATCTCAACCTCAACTGTTCAGAGGAGATTGTGTGAATTAGGCCTTCGTGGTCCAATTGCTGCAAAGAAACCACTACTAAAGGACACCAATAATAAGAAGAGACTTGCTTGGGCCAAGAAACACGAGAAATGGACATTAGACGGGTAAAAATATATCCTTTGTTCTGATGAGTCCAAATTAGAGATTTTGGGTTCCAACTGCCGTGCCTTTGTGTGACACAGAGTAGGTGAACGGATAATCTCTGCATGTGTGGTTCCCACCATGAAGCATGGAGAAGGAGGTGTGATAACACTGTCAGTGATTAATTTAGAATTCAAGGCACACTTAACAAGCATGGCTACCACAGCATTCTGTAGCGATATGCCATCCCATCTGGTTTTCACTTAGTGGAACTATAATTTGTTTTTCAACAGGACAATGACCCAACACACATCCATGCTGTGTAATGGCTATATAATCAAGAAGGAGGGTGATGGAGTGCTACATCAGATGACCTGGCCTCCACATTCACCCGACCTCAACCCAAATGAGATGATGGTTTGGGATGAGTTGGACCGCAGGGTGAAGGAAAAGCAGCCAACAAGTACTCAGCATATGTGGGAACTCCTTCAAGACTGTTGGAAAATAATTCCAGGTGAAGCTGGTTGAGAGAATGCCAAGACTGTGCAAATTTGTCATCAAGGCAAAGGGTGGCTACTTTGAAGAATCTAAAATCTAGTTTGATTTGTTTAACACTTTTTTTGGTTACTACATGATTCCATATGTGTTATTTCATAGTGTTGATGTCTTCACTATTATTCTACAATGTAGAAAAAAATAATAATAAAGAAAAACCCTAATTTTAGGTGTGGTAACTTTTGACTTGTACTGTAACTAAATCCTTCCAGTTATCTAATGTAAGTTAACTGCTTAATGTTAACCTGAATTGTGAATTTCTCAGCCCTCTTTGAATGTTGCGCCTCATGTCGAGATCAGTGGTGCCTTCATAGTACTTTGTCTAGTTGGAAGATAGAAGAAAATCTTCTCAAGGTATGCCATTGAAGTGCAAGCTACATACAAACAGAAAGCTACAATAACAGTTAGCTCGCTAGCTAACGTTAGCTAAATACAACTGTCTGGCTAGCTAGCTGACTAGGCAGACCGAGGTAAATAAGTACAGTAGCTAGCAAAGTCAATCTAAAAACAGCTTAAATGATTTATTCCTATTTTACAATATTTTCTTATGTAAAGACCGATATATGGTAAAGAAAGAGTGTTCTCTTTCCAGTCTTTTCGGTCTTCTGAAGCAGTAGGTAGTCAGCAATTAGTCACTGTCAAAAATGCTGTCCTTGGATATGAGGTACTAATTTTGTGACAACTAAGTGGGCGCTTATGTAGTGATATAGAACTAAAACTGCTAGGTAAAATAAAGCCAAGCAACCAGAATAGCAACGTAGGCTTTACTTCATTACGTAGGCCGGTCAGAATTTTGAAAGTTCTAGCAACTACCCTAGCAGCGGAAGCTAGAACTCATCAAATGCCATTGTGAGGCAGGGAAGGACACTTTTTGGCAGGGGGACACTATTTGACATGACAGCCCCCAAAAGGCTAGGCCCGGCTCTGAGTGCATGTGTGGGGATGGATGTGGGTACGCTGACCCGAAAGCCACTGCAACCTCTCATGATGAGTTCAGATTTTGTGTGGCCCTCGACCCCATCAAAGTTGCCCATACTTGTTCTAAATCTAACCCTAACCATAACCTTAGTGAGCAGTTGTTTATCAACAGATAGTTTGTTGATATGACCATCTGTAGAGATTCTACAGATGGACTATCCAGACTATCCAAATAAAGTGTGACTGTGCTTCCTCCTACATAGTCATTGTTAGTCTCTCAGCATGGAATGAATTATCTGCAGTATGACAGTGTGTAAATGTAGAGTTTAGCCTAGCTGCCTCCACAGTTGACTGCAGGGACTGAAAAGACAGTGACAAAGGGATAGGGAGTGAACGGAAAGGGAGAACATGAACAGAGGGATGACAATAGAAACTGACGGGAGAGAGAGGGAGACAGTAATCTCCAGTTTAATCTCCAGTCAAATGGGGTATTGTACATTCCTTTAATTAGCAGCACAGTCCAAAGAACATACTTTTTCTAAATGTTCCTCAAATACATTTTGTGGATCCCTGCCTGGGCTGACAATGAGAGTGATTTGGGATATTGACTCCCCATGAGCTGGCTTTACTCACTCATTCCCTGTTTGGAAACAATGATCCCCTGCTAATCCTATTGCAGCCATGCCAAAATCTGAGAGGCCCAGATTGAGATGTGTGTCTAGCCTCACACACCACGTGCCTCATCAGCCCATCCAGGCTGCCTGAGAATTGGTCTGGTCATTGTCTCCTGAGAGGAAACGTTATCTGAGGTAAAAGGATCTTCTCTGTTTGCGTGCCAAAGTAGTTCATCTGGGAGAAAGACAGGGGGAAACCACCGGCTGTTAAAAGCAAATTGTAAAAAAGTTTTGAGAGGGGTGTTCTGGATGGGCTTTAGGGAGTTCTGGATTGACTTGTAAGACTACACTCTGAACTTGGTGTGGGCCGCAGGACTAAGACCTAGATTCAATCAGATCAAGCATCAACTGCCGATAGCAGACACCCACATAGTGGATGTTTTGCCGGTGTCAGGACTGCATTTGAGGCGTCAAATCAACCGAGCAGCTGCTCTTGCAATCATTTTCAAGAAGCCACACCTACCCCACTCGTGTTAGAATTTAAAAACGAGACAGTGTAGGCTATATATAAGAGTAATTATGCTCAAATTGAAAAATCATTCAATGAAATAATGACAATTTCTATCATCCTAATCGAAGTGTAGATTAGTTCTCACATTCCAGTGTTTGAACTTGTAAACAAGGCTGCATGGAATTTCTGTTAATGTGACTCCATGCAGCCAATGGCAATGTCCACTTTAGTTATAATGCCAGGAACAGCTTGTGGTTTGACAGCTTCAATTCAGATCCACATCTGACACCCCCAAAACAATCAGCTAAATGTCGGCTAAAGTGGATCTGATTGAAAAGTGTCTTCTTTCCGTCAATGTCCTTTGGTTTCCTTTGGCATCCACCATGGTCCTTTGTCTAGCTGAGATTCAGTGGTCCAGGCAGGTCCAGGTGGACCCTCCTCCAGTGTAGAGCTGCAGCAGGCAGCAGCCAGAGAACATGCCTCAGAGCAAGAGGACAGGAGCAGGCACCATGGGCCTTGGAACCAGGAGAGGGAGCTTCTCTGATACTATCCTCTGTAAGTTGCAGCCCATCTGGTAAGGACTGATAGGGGAGGTGGAAAGAGACATCAGTCTGACTCAGTGGGGGATGAGATAGGTTTCTAGACCTGGTAAACATAGTAGTTTAATGATGATGCGATAGAGTGAAAGAGAAAGAATATAGCGGGAGAGTGAGAGAAAGAGAGAGAGAATCTGGAGGGTCCTTTGACCTTGAGAAAGAGGAGAGAGAGATAGAAAGGAGAGAGAGGAGAGAGTGATAGAAAGGAGAGAGAGGAGAGAGTGAGAAAACGAAGAAAGTGAGAGGGAAAAGAAAGTGAGCAGCTCAATGCAGTGCTGTTCAAAATCGATCCAGTATTGGCTGCAAACATCCTTTTCCCACTCTTCACTAAGATCTGGATGAAGGGAAAGATACCTTCAGACACCAAGGGTACCTAAGAAGGGCACACTATCCGATTGCAACAACTGGAGGGGCATCACACTGTTATCTGCTCCCAGCAAGATCTTTTGCAAGATTATCGTACAACAGATGTCTTCCTATAATAATATATGCCATTTAGCAGACGCTTTTATCCAAAGCGACTTACAGTCATGTGTGCATACATTCTACGTATGGGTGGTCCCGGGGATCGAACCCACTACCCTGGCGTTACAAGCGCCATGCTCTACCAACTGAGCTACAGAAGGACTCTGTAGACAAAATGCTTAGGAATGAACAAGCTAGTTTTAGGGGAGGTAGGAGCTGTACAAACCTGATCTTTGCCCCTCAGGAACATAATTTAGCAATGTAGTGAGTGGCAATGGAAACTCGGCATCAACTTCATTGACTTGCAGAAGGCTTTTGACAGCATCCACCGGAAAGGTTTATGGAAGATCTTGAGAATTTATGGATCCCTACCCATGTTGTTAACATCATGAAACTGTTCTACAGCAACTTTTCATGCAATGTGGGAATGAGCGACATGAGCTTTGCTGTGAAGTCTGGAGTTCGTCAAGGTTGTGTTTTGTCAGCTGTACTCTTGTGGCGAACAGAAGATCAGGCAAGAGGAGAACGATGGACCTTGTATTCTACTCTAGAACACCTTGACTTCGCAGATTACCTGGCTTTTTTATCACACACCAACATCTACAAGACTAAACTGACAGAGTCCAGTCCTTTGGCTAGCAAGTCAGCCTGGTTATCAACTGCAGCAAGACAAAGGTCATATCCATCAACATCAACCCAGCAAAAGCAGTCAAAATCAAGGAACAGGACCTGGAGTTCACCCGCAGTTTTACTTACCTTGTTAGCACAATATGCAATAATGGAGGCACCAGCAAAGACATTTGCACCAGAATCAATAAAGCAAAAGCTATTTTTATGAAGTTTTGGAAATCTGGACCATACAGCACAAATAAAACCACAAAATATACCAGAGCTGTGTACTGGCAACTACTTTATGGTTCAGAATGCTGGAAAACTTGTCTCTGGAGAATCATGCACATCTTCTGGCCTGACACAATTTCAAAAATACTTAGACAAATGAAGCTGGAAGCCATGGATTCAATATTCAAGAGATGCTGCTGGAGCTAGATTGGACACTTCATGAGAAAGAGTACAGACTCTATCCCAAGAATAGCTGTCCTTTGGACTCCAGAGGGCAGACGTAAGAGTGGGAGGCCCAAGACAACGTGGCGGAGAATAATCAAGATCGAGCTTCAACAACATCAGCAGAGCTAGAGAAGATGGCCAGAGACACACAGAAATGGAGTGGCTTTGTTGCTGCCCTATGTGCCAGCTGGCGCAGCAGGGATGAGTGAGCGAGTTAGCACTTCACATCATGAGTCTCCGCCACTCCATACACCCACTGCACTCTCGTCACTCATATGAACATTGCCCTTTTATCGAGGAGTCAAAGTGAGAGGAATGCTAAATGAACCAATAACTAACAGCTTGGATGGACATGCTTCTCCGTCTCCCTTGTTATAGTTAGAGAAAGGAGAGAGAGAGGGGGAGGGGGAGAGAGGGAAAGAGAGAATATGTGCATGTGGTGTGTGTGTACATGTGAGAGTGCGTGAGGAAAGAGAGAGAGAGGGATGGAGAGGAACAAAGAGAGATAGGGAGTATATGTGTGAGAGGAAGGTAGGGGGAGCTTTCCACAGTATCATCTGACAGGAGAGGCTGAGCTCTGACAGCAGGTGTCAGAGCACTACGACTGAGTCAGACAGAGAGCTAGAGTCAGAAGGAAAGGGAGAAAGTGGGAAGACATTTGGTGGTGAGGGATAGTGAAAGACCACTCTGTGAAGCAAGTAAGTAAAAGAGGGAGGGAGAAACTAAGAGCAGGTGAAATACAGAGAGAGCGAGAAGGAGAGAATGTAGGTGTCTACAGCACTTTCCATCAACGGTCTCCTGGCTAGGTTCTGCTGCATAGAGCAGTGCTGATTTTCAGCTGATTTCTTCATCCGATGCATGACCCTGCCTCTGCGCTCTGCTCTCTGCTCACACACTGATGCCTAGAGTAAGTAACTCTGCTTTCATTGTGCATTAGCTGCTGCAGTTGATTTGATTGCCTCCTGTCTGTTTGTGTCCTGGCTGGCTGGATTGGCTGGATAAGCTCCGGTAACTATAATGTGTGTGTGGGTAGATGACCAGTGGAGTGGGGCAGAGGAAAAGGAAGACAGCAACATTAACTCTAGCTGTTGTTAGCTTTAAAATGGCAGGGGATTACTGAACATGTTGGCGTAGTAGAGTGGTTTTATACATGATAACGATCCAATAATCTGATGATAGTGCTTGGATTCATGGTTTTATGTCTGTAGGCTACGTTTGCAATCCAGATGAGATAACAATTTGTGTCAGAGACACATTCAATACCTTTGAATGTAAATGTTTTATACTCTGTGTCTTGATTATGCTTTTACTATTATGATTTGATGCCTCATTCATTAAGTACATGTTGGTATCAAACTTTATAATATAAGCACTCCTCAACAGACGTGATTTTGCTGCTGAAGTTAATCACTAGATCAAATAGAATTTTTACTGCATCTTGAACCATGGTATCCATCTCTTGGTTGCACTAATAATGAGTGAGAATTTGCCCTCCACATTGCAGGCGTATCAATGGACTGCAGGATATGTTTATACAGTATGACTGGTATGGATTATACCCAACTGCGAGCGTTGGACTGAGGATATTGAGCTATTGTCTTGGCGCAAACATGTTCTCGCTCACTTCCTTTTCCCTCTCTCTTTCTTCTTTTCCTCACTCTCTCCTCTCTCCTTTCTATCTCTCTCTCCTCTTTCTCAAGGTCAAAGGACACTCCAGATTCTCTCACTCTCCCGCTCTCTCGCTATCTTCTTTCTCTTTCACTCTATCGCCGCAGCTCAGGGACCAAAGAAATGAATGTCGTTCCATTTTGTTGTAATACATGCAAACCTGTCCAGTTAATTTGTATTTCCAGGTGTACTCCACACCCATCAGGGGAGGAGAGCGAGCTAATTTGCATTTTCTTATCAGAGCCCATGACCCAGCAGTACTGTGAGGAGGAAGGCTGTCCAGGTTTAAAATGCTCTCCCTGACTGGAAGTTTCCACGGTCGGTGTGGCACACGTAAACAAACACCCACACATAGCATTCATGGTAGTAGTGGCATCTTAATCAGTTGTGATTGAAGGTTGGTGACCTCTTGTCCTCTTAGCCTGGGGCTATTTTTGGACAGCTGTATTATGTAATGGTTGCATGACTCATTCTCTGTTTCAGTTCCCCAGATTAGCCCTGGACCAGGACATTCCCTCTGTCTGCCAATCACTCCTCCTTTAGAGAATGTTAACTGAGGCACGCATGGATGACCAGTAGCACCAATCTGTCAGTTAGGCCAGTGTCACTATTAAATAAAAATAGATTACATAGTGCTAACTCAGAGGTGCGCAAAACCATTGATCTGGACTTGGTGTATCAGTGTATTTTTTAGAACATTCATCGTATGGTAGGTGTCCCGGTAATTGGTATTGTGATGTGACACATATAGGATAGTATTGGTGCTGTCATCAGTCACACTGTGAGACCATCATCTCTTATCTCTGTCAAACTCGCCCTCTGTTAAAACTCACCCTTAGTGAAATTATGATGATACACTCCCTGTATGTGTGCGTTGTTAGGTGGCTTTTAAGCTGCCATTGATAGGCACGCGCACGCACACATTCTGCTCCCGTGATCAGAGCCATTAAGCAGGCTTTGTGTGTTCCTGGGGTGAGGTGACAGGTTTCAGGCTGATCCTTCTAATCGCTCCGTACCTGTAGTGACTCCCTGTGTATTAGTGCCTGGGCTTTACCCAGCCGCTATCTCAACCAGACTAATACCTGATGCCAACGTGTTGCGCTGTTGTTGGTTGACATAAGCGCAGCAAGACCCTGCTTTTTAATGGGACAGTATTATGATGGCCATGTTTTTGGTTTAGAAAAGCTTTTGACATGAGCTCTCTGTCTTTCTACTGTGTTTTCATATTGAATCTATGAAATAATTATAGAAAAGGAGCATTTCTGTCTAGGCCTGCCTAGGGTGACATAGAAACTGACAACCACTTTCAGCCATCTGAAAATACTATAGAGCAGGCAAACAAAGAGCATCATAATTGCTGTAATAGGGTCATCCTATGTTATAATAACTACTGTTCATGAAATCTCTTGAATGTCCTCTGTTTACATAGGACAATGTGAATCACCAATGCATTCTAGCCAACTACTACTATACTACCCATGTTCACTTCTGGCAAGTTTCTTCCCTGCCCCCTAATTTTGGCAATGAATGAAATGGCCTAGACATTAGTAGATCATATTCTATCCTCAAAAAGATCAGACTACAGCAAGTATGCCAATAAAACCAAAAGAGATATGCATAATTTTTCATCAAGTGGTGATTGAATCCATTATACGATTGATTGGCATTATCTAATGCGACATTTACTAATGTAATGTATAGTTAACTTTATTTACAGGATGATCTATAATGATAATGATGCATGAACCAAACATGGGATGACTTTATTAAATGTGAAGGTGTAGAGCAAAGATGTAATGTGAAGATGTCTCTGTTTCCACCCATCTCTCTACCCTGGTGCACTGGAACTGATGTATTATGGATAGCTGAACTCCTGTAAATAGTGAAAGGACATTTAGATGTCTATGGAACAGTTTTCCAACCATAAAACTGTAAAACACTCACAGTGGGCTATGAGTTTTTCTAATCAGGTCACTATATTTTAAAAATCTTCTGGACCTTAGGGAGGATGAATAGGGACACAGAGATAACAATTGCAGGGTTGCAACGTCTATGCACCTATAATTAAAAAATTATTCACATAGTCTATGTCATCACTATGTTGATAAATTAATTTCAGTCAATAATTTGGAATGAAAAGGTCTAGGTAGCCTAACCAGCCAAAGCTGGTAAAATTGATCACATTCACAATTTGTACCGAAATCAATGGGCTTATATACCTAAATGCGTGATGTAGTGGCTTTTTTTTCCCGAGGCAGAGGGGACAGGGCGCATAGGTTGTAGGCTACCTGTTGTTAATCAGTAGCCTACAGTTTGTCAGACTGAAAAGGATTTATCCATTGTGCCCATGTTGGGCAGAGGTGTGAATGGTATCAAGGAAAGACATAAAGGAAAGGGTTGCATTAGCTTGTGCAAGCCGGAACGGCTCATAGGATCTACTCCTGTTTCTGTAGCGTCAGGCAGCTTGATGTACAAGTATAACCCCTGGATAGGACAATAGTCTATCGCAGGGCCTCACCCCCAATCTATCTTCTTAATACTGAGTGCCAAGCAGAGACGCACCAGGTCCCATTTTCAGTCTTTAGTATGAATCAGCATACTGAGAACCACAGCTAGCTATCTATATCATAATGTATCGAGCAAACACTTTGCATAAAAAGCAGTTCATTTAGAAAGCCAATCAAAAAGATGCATTGAAATCGACCAAGGTCGCACCTAACCTTCTGATCTTTGCAGCAGCTTGCTCTAATGTCGTCTTGGCACACCACAGATAGCTGTACCACAGATTATCCATTATATTGACCAGATACTCAAGTGGCCTCTCCTACAATTAAAATAGCAAGGCAGTCAGGAAGAAGCAAGGCAGGTGAGACCATTCTAGCCAATGAGAGGGCAGATACGCATGTGAACCAGAGGAACAACTCTGATTTAATGTGTTTTTTCTGAAAGTTTCCGAGATGTCACGTCCTACTTACGTACACTTGTAACAACCTTAGCATTACGAAACTTCTATTCGATCAAATAAGCCTCACCTAGCAAATAAGCCATACACATTTTTGTTGACCAAATTCGACACTCTATCATTGACCTCCATACAAAAACTTTTTTTTTTAACTAAACAAACGCCACCTGCTGGAGAAGATGATTTTGGGCACAGTTATCCCTCTCACTTCGCCTAATCCTCTCTCGCTGTACACATCCCATCTTACATATTTCCCTCATCTTGATTCCTAGCTAATGTTAGACATACTAGCCAAAAAAAATCTAGTTAGCAAGTTACTTGAGTAGAGACTTCAGCCCCGGTTTCTAAATCAGCTATAACTAGCTAGATACAAAAAAAAATATATCCAGTAGTTTAATAGCTAGCTAGCTAGCAAAATAACATGAATGGCTAAAGCTAATTCACTAGCTAGCTTACAATCGCTAACTAGCTAGCTAAATAATGGTTTTGAGCTGTCCAATTAATTAATTCACTCTGGCGGCTACCATGTTATCGATGTGTTCAATAACTTTAGCTAAATAGTAATTACATATTCAAAGCTGACATCAAATTATTATTACTATTATTTATTTATTTTTTTGTGGAATTTTTACCCCCTTTTTCTCCCCAATTTCGTGGTATCCAATTGTTTTAGTAGCTACTATCTTGTCTCATCGCTACAACTCCCGTACGGGCTCGGGAGAGATGAAGTTTGGAAGTCATGCGTCCTCCGATACACAACCCAACCAAGCCGCACTGCTTCTTAACACAGCGCGCATCTAACCCGGAAGCCAGCCGCACCAATGTGTCGGAGGAAACACCGTGCACCTGGCAACCTTGATTAGCGTGCACTGTGCCCGGCCCGCCACAGGAGTCGCTGGTGCGCGATGAGACAAGGACATCCCTACCGGCCAAGCCCTCCCTAACCCGGACGGCTCTAGGCCAATAGTGCGTCGCCCCACGGACCTCCCGGTCGCGGCCGGTTACGACAGAGTCTCTGATGGCACAGCTGGCGTGGCAGTACAGCGCCCTTAACCACTGCGCCACCCGGGAGGCCCCCCTGACATCACATTTTGATAACATGCACCGAGTGTAGAACAACTTTGTGACAGACAAGTAGATAGCTATTTTCCAGTGTCACAGGAAGTAGGCAGACTGGCTAATCGGAATGTGGAAGTGCTGCCAAAAGTGGGCGTAGCTAAAGGCTATAGAGGAGATTAAGAAATGTATTCACACACCTCTGCTCCATGTCAACAGTGTATTGTCAGTGATGTTCAGTGGTGTGCACTGAGGGATGCAACAGGGTTAATGGACAGGGAAACCTTCAGAGTAGACCTGCAATTTGCAGATAAAGTATTTCTGAGAAACAAGACCGCTTGGTAAATTGGCTTATTGAACCTCCAAACCACCCCCTGTGCCATGTGATGGAAATGTGTCTGTGTGTGCGTTCGTTCGTTCGTGTGTGTGTGTGTGTGTGTGTGTGTGTGTGTGTGTGTGTGTGTGTGTGTGTGTGTGTGTGTGTGTGTGTGTGTGTGTGTGTGTGTGTGTGTGTGTGTGTGTGTGTGTGTGTGTGTGTGTGTGTGTGTGCGTGCGAACGGAGTGTGTTCATGCATGTGACCGTATGTGCTGTGAGTGTGTGTATTTGTGTGTAAGTGGGGGGGATTTATATATTAGCAGCTCACCTTCCCATGCTAACCAGAGATTGGTTGTTGTGACAATCCTTATTCCTTAACTTTAACCCTTTTCTCAACCGGCTGGTAGAGCATGTTTTGACAATGGATTTAGAAGTGGATATGAAAAGAATCTTCACTTGAACTTGATTCGTCAATTGATTCGTCAACTCCCCCAGCACTCCTGCATCAATGTATATATAATTTTTATCCTTTTGGCTTGTTGTAGTTCAGTGTTGTGGCACTCTAACTTTGCCCACTCAGAGGTCTGAACATGTGGGAAACATGGTTTAAGAACATGGATCATTTGAAATTTAAGAAAAGCATTTTGAGGGACATTCCATTTGGGATGTGACAAATGGACAGCCATTTTTTGTATTGTTTTCCTTCCTATTACGTATGTATGACCGCGAAAAGTTATATTTAACACAGTCATATAACCCTGAAAACACCTTGGCTACAACATGTTTGTCGATAAGGGTACACTACAGCTTTTTAAATGCAGACACATAACCTTTTCTGGAGATACAATGCATTCGGAAAGTATTCAGACCCCTTGACTTTTTCCACATTTTGTTATGTTACAGACTTATTCTAAAATAGATTAAGTAGTTTTTCCCCCCTCATCAGTCTACACACAATACCTCATAATGACAAAGCAAAATCAGGTATATAGAAATGTTTGCAAATGTATAAATAAATAAAAACTGAAATGTCACATTTACGTAACTATTCAGACCATTTACTCAGTACTTTGTTGAGGCACTTTTGGCAGAGATTACAGCCTCGAGTCTTCTTTGGTATGACACTACAAGCTTGTCACACCTGTATTTGGGGAGTTTCTCCCATTCTTCTCTTCAGATCCTCTCAGAATTTTTCAGGTTGGATGGGGAGCATCGCTGCACAGCTATTTTCAGGTCTCTCCAGAGATGTTCAATCGGGTTCAAGTCCGGGCTCTGGCTGGGCCACTCAAGGACATTCTGAGATTTGTCCCGAAGCCACTCCTGTGTTATGTTGGCTGTGTGTCGTTGTCCTGTTAGAAGGTGAACCTTTGCCCCAGTCTGAGGTCCTGAGAGCTATGGAGCACGTGTTCATCAAGGATCTCTCTGTACTTTGCTCCGTTCTTCTTTCCCTTGATCCTGACTAGTCTCCCTGTCCCTGCCAATGAAAAACATCCCCACAGCATGATGCTGCCGCCACCATGCTTCACCGTAGGGATGGTGCCAGGTTTCCTCCATACGTGACACTTGACATTAAGTCCGAAGACTTCAATCTTGGTTTCATCAGACCAGAGAATCGTGTTTCTCATGGTCACGGTCCTTTAGGTCCCTTTTGTCAAACTCCAAGCGGGTTGTCTGGTGGATTCCAATGAAGTCGTAGAATCATCTCAAGGATGCACCTGAGCTCAATTTCAAGTGTCATAGCAAAGGATCTGACTACTTATGTAAATAAGTTATTTCTGTTTTTTATCTTCAATATATGTTTTCTTTGTCATTATGGGGTATTGTGTGTACATTGATGAGGGGAGCAAAATAATTGAATCAATTTTAGAATAAGGCTGTAACGTACCAAAATGTGGAAAAAGTTGAGGGGTATGAATACTTTCCGAATATACCGTAGTTTTGAAGTGCCACTGAACTGGCATTTTACTTTTCTGTAAAAGAATGCCGCTTCTGAAGCAGGACTAACATCCATCACTAGGCAACCAGAAGTCAAGCAAATAATCTTGAGCTGCCTACACTCTCCTAAAAACGTACTTTCAAATGTGTTAAATACCGTGACTAACCAAGCTTTTTAGTAGAAAAATAACACGTCTTCCGCTAAGAATCGACTCCTAAGATTCAGTATTTTTGGAACGGAGGAGACTGATTAGTACTTCAGAGAACACAAGCACTCGCATCTTTCATAGTGAGCTAGCGAGGGACGGAAAGAGTGGGGAGGGACACACTATAAGCATGTCAGCCACCAGGCAGATGGATTCAGAACCGTGCAGTAGGCCTATCCTCTGGCAATCTTGCAATGGAATGCTTTTTTTCATAATTTCTTGGCTTACAATGTCTCGCAACTTCAGTAAAGCAGGGCCTGTCATTAAAGAATAGGCTAGGATATTCTATACGCAACAGACCGAAGACTGAACACACACTCGCATCATTAGCAAAGAGAAAAAGCAGGCGAGCCAGCTTCACTGTGATTAAAATTTTGTGGTGTAAAAAGATAAAATAAATATTAACTAGTAATAATTACTAGTTCCGGAGTTCTAAATTGAGCAGCTGCTGAATAATGAGCTCCTGTATATATTGAGATTTAAATGGTTTTTTAGAGTGAAGTACATCGAAAAAATCAAGAGAAAACTGCAAGACTCAATAGAGGACAAAACAAGGAACAAACCAAAAAAGACAGGCTTTTGAAAAAGTATTTATTCATAAAATTGTACAGTTATCTTAGCTAGCTGAATTGCTAGCAGAATTGTTTACTTGTTGCTAAGCAGTTGCTAGGGACTCTCCTGGAAGAAGCTAGCTAGCTTACAAAGAATAACAACAAAAAATATCTAGTTAACAGAAGAAAGGAAGACAAAATAAGGACAAAAGAAGGACAGAAGAAAAAGGAAAAGAAAGAGGACAACAAAGTGAAACAGTCAGCACTTCTATTGCAACTTCGTATTTCGTCGTCCTAACGTAGTCTACACTGCTATCTGCCCATCAGCTACCCAGCTAGCAAACATCCACCGTCTACCGAATAGCAGCACTGTAGAAACTATTACACTCAACTGAACGACTTGATTAGTGTAGTGTTAGCTAGCTACATAGTTGTCTTTGCTGTCTTGGTATCCAAGATAATTGTGTAGTTTAGAGCGTGTAGTCTTAGAGTGATTATCTTAATTTACCATTTACATTACATTTACATTTAAGTCATTTAGCAGACGCTCTTATCCAGAGCGACTTACAAATTGGTGCATTCACCTTATGACATCCAGTGGAACAGTCACTTTACAATAGTGCATCTAAATCTTAAAGGGGGGTGAGAAGGATTACTTATCCTATCCTAGGTATTCCTTAAAGAGGTGGGGTTTCAGGTGTCTCCGGAAGGTGGTGATTGACTCCGCTGTCCTGGCGTCGTGAGGGAGTTTGTTCCACCATTGGGGGCCAGAGCAGCGAACAGTTTTGACTGGGCTGAGCGGGAACTGTACTTCCTCAGTGGTAGGGAGGCGAGCAGGCCAGAGGTGGATGAACGCAGTGCCCTTGTTTGGGTGTAGGGCCTGATCAGAGCCTGGAGGTACTGAGGTGCCGTTCCCCTCACAGCTCCGTAGGCAAGCACCATGGTCTTGTAGCGGATGCGAGCTTCAACTGGAAGCCAGTGGAGAGAGCGGAGGAGCGGGGTGACGTGAGAGAACTTGGGAAGGTTGAACACCAGACGGGCTGCGGCGTTCTGGATGAGTTGTAGGGGTTTAATGGCACAGGCAGGGAGCCCAGCCAACAGCGAGTTGCAGTAATCCAGACGGGAGATGACAAGTGCCTGGATTAGGATATGCGCCGTTTCCTGTGTGAGGCAAGGTCGTACTCTGCGGATGTTGTAGAGCATGAACCTACAGGAACGGGCCACCGCCTTGATGTTAGTTGAGAACGACAGGGTGTTGTCCAGGATCACGCCAAGGTTCTTAGCGCTCTGGGAGGAGGACACAATGGAGTTGTCAACCGTGATGGCGAGATCATGGAACGGGCAGTCCTTCCCCGGGAGGAAGAGCAGCTCAGTCTTGCCGAGGTTCAGCTTGAGGTGGTGATCCGCCATCCACACTGATATGTCTGCCAGACATGCAGAGATGCGATTCGCCACCTGGTCATCAGAAGGGGGAAAGGAGAAGATTAATTGTGTGTCGTCTGCATAGCAATGATAGGAGAGACCATGTGAGGTTATGACAGAGCCAAGTGACTTGGTGTATAGCGAGAATAGGAGAGGGCCTAGAACAGAGCCCTGGGGGACACCAGTGGTGAGAGCGCGTGGTGAGGAGACAGATTCTCGCCACGCCACCTGGTAGGAGCGACCTGTCAGGTAGGACACAATCCAAGCGTGGGCCGCGCCGGAGATGCCCAACTCGGAGAGGGTGGAGAGGAGGATCTGATGGTTCACAGTATCGAAGGCAGCCGATAGGTCTAGAAGGATGAGAGCAGAGGAGAGAGAGTTAGCTTTAGCGGTGCGGAGCGCCTCCGTGATACAGAGAAGAGCAGTCTCAGTTGAATGACTTGTCTTGAAACCTGACTGATTTGGATCAAGAAGGTCATTCTGAGAGAGATAGCGGGAGAGCTGGCCAAGGACGGCACGTTCAAGAGTTTTGGAGAGAAAAGAAACCGAGGTTACCGAGGTTAGCTAGCCAGCTATTTGTCGTCCTTAACGTAGGAGACACTGCTAGCTAGCCAACAGCTAGCCAACGTCTACTGAATAGAACTTCCGCACTCAACAACCCGGTCGCATTCCGCTTCGCTCCACAGGTAGTATCACATTTTCATTTCATTTCATTACAGCACAACGGTTTGATTTGTTTGATCGTAGCTAGCTACATAGCTAGCTACATAGCCGTCTGTGTATCAAAGATAATTGTGTAGTCTAGAGCGTTTTTCTAGGTTAGCTAGCCAGCTATTGTCGTTCTTTTAACACAATGTAACGTAATCAACACTGCTAGCTAGCCAGCTAGCCCCGAATAGCAGCACTGTAGAAACTATTACACTCAACGGAACGACTTGATTAGTGTAGTGTCAACAACGCAGCCACTGCCAGCTAGCCTACAAAGTCAACAACGCAGCCACTGCCAGCTAGCCTACTTCAGCAGTACTGTATCATTTTAATCATTTTAGTCAATAAGATTCTTGCTACGTAAGCTTAACTTTCTGAACATTCGAGACGTGTAGTCCACTTGTCATTCCAATCTCCTTGCATTAGCGTAGCCTCTTCTGTAGCCTGTCAACTATGTGTCTGTCTATCCCTGTTCTCTCCTCTCTGCACAGACCATACAAACGCTCCACACCGCGTGGCCGCGGCCACCCTAATCTGGTGGTCCCAGCGCGCACGACCCACGTGGAGTTCCAGGTCTCTGGTAGCCTCTGGAACTGCCGATCTGCGGCCAACAAGGCAGAGTTCATCTCAGCCTATGCCTCCCTCCAGTCCCTCGACTTCTTGGCACTGACGGAAACATGGATCACCACAGATAACATTGCTACTCCTACTGCTCTCTCTTCGTCCGCCCACGTGTTCTCGCACACCCCGAGAGCTTCTGGTCAGCGGGGTGGTGGCACCGGGATCCTCATCTCTCCCAAGTGGTCATTCTCTCTTTCTCCCCTTACCCATCTGTCTATCGCCTCCTTTGAATTTCATGCTGTCACAGTTACCAGCCCTTTCAAGCTTAACATCCTTATCATTTATCGCCCTCCAGGTCCCCTCGGAGAGTTCATCAATGAGCTTGATGCCTTGATAAGCTCCTTTCCTGAGGACGGCTCACCTCTCACAGTTCTGGGCGACTTTAACCTCCCCACGTCTACCTTTGACTCATTCCTCTCTGCCTCCTTCTTTCCACTCCTCTCCTCTTTTGACCTCACCCTCTCACCTTCCCCCCCTACTCACAAGGCAGGCAATACGCTCGACCTCATCTTTACTAGGTGCTGTTCTTCCACTAACCTCATTGCAACTCCCCTCCAAGTCTCCGACCACTACCTTGTATCCTTTTCCCTCTTGCTCTCATCCAACACTTCCCACACTGCCCCTACTCGGATGGTATCGCGCCGTCCCAACCTTCGCTCTCTCTCCCCCGCTACTCTCTCCTCTTCCATCCTATCATCTCTTCCCTCTGCTCAAACCTTCTCCAACCTATCTCCTGATTCTGCCTCCTCAACCCTCCTCTCCTGCCTTTCTGCATCCTTTGACTCTCTATGTCCCCTATCCTCCAGGCCGGCTCGGTCCTCCCCTCCCGCTCCGTGGCTCGACGACTCATTGCGAGCTCACAGAACAAGGCTCCGGGCAGCCGAGCGGAAATGGAGGAAAACTCGCCTCCCTGCGGACCTGGCATCCTTTCACTCCCTCCTCTCTACATTTTCCTCCTCTGTCTCTGCTGCTAAAGCCACTTTCTACCACTCTAAATTCCAAGCATCTGCCTCTAACCCTAGGAAGCTCTTTGCCACCTTCTCCTCCCTCCTGAATCCTCCTCCCCCTCCCCTCCCTCCTCCCTCTCTGCAGATGACTTTGTCAACCATTTTGAAAAGAAGGTCGACGACATCCGATCCTCGTTTGCTAAGTCAAACGACACCGCTGGTTCTGCTCACACTGCCCTACCCTGTGCTCTGACCTCTTTCTCCCCTCTCTCTCCAGATGAAATCTCGCGTCTTGTGACGGCTGGCCGCCCAACAACCTGCCCGCTTGACCCTATCCCCTCCTCTCTTCTCCAGACCATTTCCGGAGACCTTCTCCCTTACCTCACCTCGCTCATCAACTCCCTGACCGCTGGCTACGTCCCTTCCATCTTCAAGAGAGCGAGAGTTGCACCCCTTCTGAAAAAACCTGCACTCGATCCCTCCGATGTCATCAATTACAGACCAGTATCCCTTCTTTCTTTTCTCTCCAAAACTCTTGAACGTGCCGTCCTTGGCCAGCTCTCCCGCTATCTCTCTCAGAATGACCTTCTTGATCCAAATCAGTCAGGTTTCAAGACTAGTCATTCAACTGAGACTGCTCTTCTCTGTATCACGGAGGCGCTCCACACTGCTAAAGCTAACTCTCTCTCCTCTGCTCTCATCCTTCTAGACCTATCGGCTGCCTTCGATACTGTGAACCATCAGATCCTCCTCTCCACCCTCTCCGAGTTGGGCATCTCCGGCGCGGCCCACGCTTGGATTGCATCCTACCTGACAGGTCGCTCCTATCAGGTGGCGTGGCGAGAATCTGTCTCCTCACCACGCGCTCTCACCACTGGTGTCCCCCAGGGCTCGGTTCTAGGCCCTCTCCTATTCTCGCTATACACCAAGTCACTTGGCTCTGTCATAACCTCACATGGTCTCTCCTATCATTGCTATGCAGACGACACACAATTAATCTTCTCCTTTCCCCCTTCTGATGACCAGGTGGTGAATCACATCTCTGCATGTCTGGCAGACATATCAGTGTGGATGACGGATCACCACCTCAAGCTGAACCTCGGCAAGACGGAGCTGCTCTTCCTCCCGGGGAAGGACTGCCCGTTCCATGATCTCGCCATCACGGTTGACAACTCCATTGTGTCCTCCTCCCAGAGCGCTAAGAACCTTGGCGTGATCCTGGACAACACCCTGTCGTTCTCAACTAACATCAAGGCGGTGGCCCGTTCCTGTAGGTTCATGCTCTACAACATCCGCAGAGTACGACCCTGCCTCACACAGGAAGCGGCGCAGGTCCTAATCCAGGCACTTGTCATCTCCCGTCTGGATTACTGCAACTCGCTGTTGGCTGGGCTCCCTGCCTGTGCCATTAAACCCCTACAACTCATCCAGAACGCTGCAGCCCGTCTGGTGTTCAACCTTCCCAAGTTCTCTCACGTCACCCCGCTCCTCCGCTCTCTCCACTGGCTTCCAGTTGAAGCTCGAATCCGCTACAAGACCATGGTGCTTGCCTACGGAGCTGTGAGGGGAACGGCACCTCAGTACCTCCAGGCTCTGATCAGGCCCTACACCCAAACAAGGGCACTGCGTTCATCCACCTCTGGCCTGCTCGCCTCCCTACCACTGAGGAAGTACAGTTCCCGCTCAGCCCAGTCAAAACTGTTCGCTGCTCTGGCCCCCAATGGTGGAACAAACTCCCCACGACGCCAGGACAGCGGAGTTAATCACCACCTTCCGGAGACACCTGAAACCCCACCTCTTTAAGGAATACCTAGGATAGGATAAAGTAATCCTTCTCACCCCCCCCCCTTAAAAGATTTAGATGCACTATTGTAAAGTGGCTGTTCCACTGGATGTCATAAGGTGAATGCACCAATTTGTAAGTCGCTCTGGATAAGAGCGTCTGCTAAATGACTTAAATGTAATTAACGTTAAAGATCCCGATTTCGTCTAAACGTTATAACGTTAAAACATTTGTACCTCCACATTGCACTACACACCACCTGATGGCATTTCTGGTGTGACCTTCTAACTGCTTAACAGCCTGATAGAACTTTGTTATTGCACCAAAAAAAAATATTATTTGAGTTGTTAGAAATAGGAATTTAAGGTGAAATCATTTTTTCGACATGCTTTTCAAGAAGAGACAGCTAACGTTAATAGAGCGCTTCCAGCTTAAAGGCTCAGTAATGGTGCCCTCTGCTCAAGGTTTGTGTGTAGAATGCAGAGAGGCTCATTAATTGATTGTATATGGGCCGTTGAAAGCTTGACTGCCAGTCAATCCAGCAGTTGACTGCTTTGTGAGACGTTGTGTGAAGTAACATGTTTTGACTCAGTATACAGCTCTGGCCAGGATGCTAATAAGATCCTGTCACCAGAGAAAACGTGCACAGACAGAGGGAGGGAGTAGGAGATTTTAACCTCCCTTTTCCCTCTGTGTTGTTCAGAAAATACAATTAGAATTACTTAGTAGTTATTTTTCAATGGTTCAGACATCCCAGTTTCCTGACAGCCCTAGTTATAGCCTGTCCTCACCACTTCACAGGCTCAGGAAACAATACTGTAGGCTAGTGGAACAAGGCAGAAAAACAAGTCTGGTTTAACCCCAAGTATTTACTGTTGAGAGACTGGAAAGACATTCAGCTCAGTCACATGATGCACAGTGTTAGCATGTTCCTCTCTCTAATGTGGTGAGGGCAAAACTTGGAACTCTATAATGGCCAGAATTCACAATACCAATTAATCTCTACCAGAGATGTTCCACTCAAAAGCAACCTAACCTGATTTTTCAACTGTAATAGACTCTCATCGTACCCACATAAAGTCATGATATATAAATGTCAATGACTCTGACTTTTCCTCTGTGCCCCACAGGAAAGAGGATGGAAGGATTCCTCGTATCTCTAACACACTAGAGCCCTCGCTGTCTCACTCCCACCCTTCGTATCGCACTCGCTCGTTATCAAAGGTAAGAGGGGGGTCCAAACCACCCACTGCACCCACCCTGTCAGCTCTTCTATTCAGCCATGACTTCTTACCTCTCTTCACAAGCCTCTCTCTTACCTGTCTCTTTCTCTCCTGTTTTCTATTCATCCCCACTCCTCTCTGTGTTGTGTTCCCTTGTGCTGCTCTGTGTGCAGGTGAAAGGTGTCACCAATCAGATCGCTCCAGATCCAGTCACATGGACAGTCTGCTCTGATATTTTTTTTCTTTCTTTTTTTGTTGTTGTTTCTTTAACCTTTATTTAACTAGGCAAGTCAGTTAAGAACAAATTCTTATTTACAATGACGGCCTACACTCACATTGAGTGATGGCCTATATGCCACAAGCTCCCGGTGTTGGGTCCGGTATTCATTGAAGTCACTATAAGATCCTGGTTCGAGATCCTGGTTCAATTCCAGGCTCTGTTACAGCTGGTTGCGACCGGGAGACCCATAGGGCAGCCCACAATTGGCCCAGCGTCGGGAGGGTTTGGCCGTCATCACGCTCTAGCGACTCCTGTGGCAGGCTGGGTGCATGCATGCTGACACGGTCGGCAGGTGTACGGTGTTTCCTCTGACACATTGGTGTGGCAGCTTCCGGGTTAAGCGGGCATTGTGTCAAGAAGCAGTGCGTCTTGGCTGGGTCATGTTTCGGGGGGCGCACGGCTCTCGACCTTCGCCTCTCCCAAGTTGGAGTTGCAGCGATGGTACAAGACTGTAACTACCAATTGGATCCCACGAAATTGGTAACATTTTTTAAATAAAAAATAAATGAAAAAGTATACTATAAATTGTACATATAGAAATACATATTTCATAGCATACTGTTTTGGCTCTCGGATCCCAGCTCTTCACAGGCACATAGCTAGAGTCTCATAAATAATATCTGTCTCTCAAAGACCCACACATTACAGAACTGGAGTGTTAGAGTGAGGTAAACAGTTCCAGTGGTCTAGATTCTAGTGCTCCTTCCTCAACCTCTGCAAACCCGCTGTCACTCACTCTCATGGTGATTCATTTATGCTGCTCTATGAACACAGGTGCTGTGACTCAATTGGACATGAGGAACACTCAATGATTAGGTCTGCAGTAATCCGCACGTTTATAGGTGAGTGACCTCGTCAAGAAGCTGTCCATTATAGTCATGCATAATGTCCATGATTATGCATTGCATCCTTATATAAAACATATTCGGCAGAATATAAATCACAGGGTACTTCAGTAGAACTGTATCCGGTAAATGCTCTTGGTCCAGACTGTATTGCCATAGTGTCTATCGGTCCATATTCCCACTGCTGTGTTCTGGGGCACAATGCCTCAGCCTACAGATGTCTCTCTGGTGGTGTTGGTGGTCCTGGAGACACTGCTACCCTCTGCATCAGTCAAGCCCTCTGATGGATGGATGTGTGAAGAGCAGAGGAGAGCAGACCAGAGCAGATGCTGCAGTGGAGACTGAGGCCTCTTTGTGCTCCTCAGCTCGGCTAGCCAGAGGAAGGTCATGTGGGAGTCTGCTGCTGACAGCCACAATGAATGGATCCTGATGCATTTTCTCCGGCCCGTGCCAATTGGCTTTTGTGCACACTGAATACCCCTTTAGTCAATCAGAGAGCATGATTGCAGAGGAGTGGACGGAAGAGTGGCGTGGCCAAAGCATTGTCAGGTCTCTCCACAGGTCTGGGATGGGAAGTTCAGGTATCTGGTGTTGGAATAAGTGGTGGAAGTGAGCTGAAAGTTGTGATGTGAGCTATGGGTTACAGTGGTGATGGGGGATTCAGGTCCATCTTCCTCAGCCCAGTTTGTCTGATCTTACCAACATCCCTGTTCATGTCCTTGTATGCAAAAGCCTTGTAGCGATTGTAGTCATTGATTCATGGTCAATAGGGTCAATGTTATTGCTGTGTAACTCATTGGTATCAGATGAGCCACAGCGAATCGTCTCTCCCTCAGGCCCTGGGCCTATCAGGCGCCTTCTAACTGAAGCTTTGCCACACTGTTATATTTAGGGTTGGAGGGAACATCATTGCACTCACACAGAGTAGCTCTGGTAATCAAGTCAGAAAACAAAAATGGGTAGCGTGTAGACCCCCAGGCAAGGGAGGGTAGTGAGAGTGCATCAGTGGGAGAGAGGCTCCTTATTGCATCTATCCTAGGGCACTAACCTGGAGTGCTTAAAGGACTTGTAAAGGGAAATAAAGTTAAAGTGTACTTGGACTCTCAATATGATGTTGGGGCTTGAGAAAGAGAGCTCTTATCTATTCACTATGCTGGTTATTACTTTTCTACAGTATTTCCCTTTTATCATTCAGCCCACGTCCCTTTGCTGTGTGTATGCATGGTTTCCACATGGTTTCCATTGAATGCCACTTGTATTTGACAATGAGCTAAGATTTTAACAGTTTTGACAGTTTTGTTTATTACATTCACTTCCCACATCCAGTGTGAATTCTAACTTCCACTTGAGTTTAATTTTTACTTATAATAATATAATAATAATAATATAAATAATAATAATATAATAATAATAATATAATAATATAAGAATATAATAATAATATTAATAATAATAATATTAATAATATAATATATAATATAATATTATTATTATTATTTACTTATAATTGATGTAAATGGAAAAGAAAAGTGTTATGCAATGACCACATACAGTGCATTCGGAAAGTATTTCCATATGTTGGTACGTTACAGCCTTATTCTAAAATTTATACAATTATTTTTTTCCCCTCATCAATCTACACCCAATACCCCATAATGACAAAGTGAAAACAGGTTTTTAGAAATGTTTTCAAATGTATTAAAAATACATAAGTATTCAGACCCTTTCCTATGCGACTCAGAATTGGGCTCAGGTGCACCCTGTTTCCATTGATTATCCTTGAGATGTTTCTACAACTTGATTGGAGTCCACCTGTGGTAAATTCAATTGATTGGACATGATTTGGAAAGGCACACACCTGTCTATATAAGGTCCCACAGTTGACAGTGCATGTCAGATTAAAAACCAAGCCATGAGGTCATATTACAGAGGGTAGTGCGTAGGGGGGGTCAGGCAAGCAGGCTCAGAGTCAGGACAGGCAAGGGTCAAAACCAGGAGGGTGAGAAAAAAGACTGGAAAATGCAGGAGCTGAGACACAAAACGCTGGTTGACTTGAACAAACAAACAAATGAACTGGCAACAGACAAACAGAGAACACACAGGAAATAATGGGGAAGATGGGTGACACCTGAAGGGGTGGAGACATTCACAAAAACAGGTGAAACAGAGTCAATAATAATTCAACCCCTTTGTTATGGCAAGCCTAAATGAGTACAGGAATAAACATTTGCTTAACAAGTCACATAATAAGTTGCATGGACTCATTCTGTGTGCAATAATAGTGGTTAACATGACAACTCCATCTCTGTACCATACACATACAATTATCAGTAAGGTCCCTCAGTAGAGAAGTGAATTTCAAGGACAGATTCAACCACAAAGACCAGGGAGGTTTTCCAATGCCTCGAAAAGAAGGGATGGGTGAAAATACAAAAAAGCAGACACTAAATGTCCCTTTGAGCCTCGCGAAGTTGTCAGTTACGCTTTGGATGGTGTATCAATACACCCAGTCACTACAAAATGCAGGCGTCCTTCCTAACTCGTTTGCAAGGAAACCGCTCAGGGATTTCAACATGAGGCCAATGGTGATTTTAATACAGTTACAGAGTTTAATGGCTGTGATAAGAGAACATTTAGGATGGATAGTTACTCCGTAATACTAACCTAAATGACAGAGTGAAAGGAAGGAAAAATATTGAAAAACATGCATCCGGTTTGCAATAAGAGGAATAAGAGGAAAATCTGGTTCAGTCTTGCTTACCAAGAAGACATTGAATCGGTTTGAAAATCTATGGTAAGACTTGAAAATGGCTGTCTAGCAATGATCAACAACCAACTTGACAGAGCTTGAATTTTAAAAAGAATAATGGGCAAATATTGTACAATCCAGGTATGTAAAGCTCTTAGAGATATACCCCAAAACACTCACAGCTGTAATCAATGTCAAATGGGATTCTAACATGTATTGACTCTGGAGGTTGAATACTTAGCTAACCAAGATATATTAGTGTTTTATCTTTCATATCTTTTCCACTTTTACATTACAGAGTATTGTGTGTGGATCGTTGACAAAAAAGGACAATTAAATACATTTTAATCCCACTTTGTTAAGTAACAAAATGTGTAAAAAGTCAAGGGATGTCAACACTTTCTGAAGGCACTGTATTACCCTGTAGCCTTGCGTCTAATAATAATACACTGATATGTTCTCAGACATTTGCACACATCTTTACAATATCGACAGGGTTTACCTTTTTTAGGATATTCCTGCTGAACCCAAGTTTGGTTATTTAATTTAAAGTCTGAGTATACAGACTGACAAATGAGATGTAATACATTCTAAAGAGCCTATACCAGGGATGGGCAACTTCATTAGTTGTGGGGCCCACAAAAAGACTGCATTTTATAACTAATTTAATGCAATGCAATAGCTGACATGGGTTAATTGAGTGACTGCTTATGCACAACGAAATGTTGAAATTGCACCTGATGTATTCTACTACTCTAACTCCCAAAAGTAAGTAGATACCCAGCCTGAATTTTTTAAATTGTATTTATAGGTCCGCGGGTCGCCAGTTGCCCATCCCTGGCCTGTACAGTGTGTTCTCCTACAAAATCAAACTTTATCTGCTGCCATTAATGCAAATGTACGCTTCGCTCAAAGCTCTTCCTACAGTACAACAGTCCTTCACAGTAAAGTGTCTCCATTTTATATAAAGACATCAATCGGTATTAGAGGTTTAATGTTGCATACATAGTCTCCTCATCATAGAAACTCAGAACTCTCCCCTCGTGTGTTTTGTCCATTGATTTTCTCTCTGCAGAAATGTATTTTGGTGGATGAACTGACAGTGTTCATATTCTTGTACAACTGCAGCGCCATTAGAAAATTAACCCAATCAGTTTTCATTGAGATGTTTCTGAAATGTGTTTCCCTGTGGCAGGACGTTGGTCAGTATTGGTTGTAAATGTGATAGTGGGAGAGTACCAGAGAGGAGGAGTTCCATAAAATACACAAGTGTACACTTTCACATAATAATACAACTAGACTCTACCCCTTTCTCTCCTCCCTCTTTCTCTTTCTCTTCCTCTTACTCACACATACAACCCAATATACTACAGAATGTTTACCCTTCTTGTTGTTCTGAAAGTTGAAGAGATGAGATGTTGATACCCTGATCTCAGACCCTGGACCTTGCAGAATCAGCAGACCCTCTTTGGGCTCATGCAGCCTGCTGAGTCATCTGAGACCAGGCCCATTAAAACTTTCACAGGGTCAGTAAAGGCCCCTGGAGAAAAGGGCTGTGTGTCAATACAGGAAGAAGGAGGGTCTTACTGTAACATCAAGAACCATGGTCTTTGCAGAGCACACCAATAAATTGAGCATTTGCTTCTTCAGTTCATGGAAGGCAGTTTATACACGTTATTCAGACTGGAAGGTAGACTTACTTTACAGTGTAAATAAGCTCGTTTTGAGCACAGACTACTGTATGTACAGAATGCAAATTTATGATATTTGTTTAGCTCAGAGGATGTGTGGACTATGACTCTCATGGACTGTATGTTTGCATAGTTTGACAGCCGTGTGTATGATAGTTTAGACAATGTGTATTCTTGTTATATTCAATATAGTGTTTATTTTACCTTTATTTGAACACAGAAGACATATTGATACCTATGTCTCAATTCCAAATGCTCTCTGTATAATACTATATAAATATACGATATGCATACACATTTAAATACAAAAACACAGTCATTGTTAGCACAAATAAAACATCACAAATCACCAGTGTGATAATTCATTTAGCTAGACCATTTGACTTTGTAGTTGTTTGTAGTGTGTGGTGGAGAAACAAGCTTTATTTGAAGTGCATTTATTGGGGAAATGCCGTAGAGTGGGAAAGGCCTCTGATGATTGTTTATGAGTTCATGGTGCTTTTGTCCTCAGGAGAGAGAGAGAGAGAGAGAGAGAGAGAGAGAGAGAGAGAGAGAGAGAGAGAGAGAGAGAGAGAGAGAGAGAGAGAGAGAGAGAGAGAGAGAGAGAGAGAGAGAGAGAGAGAGAGAGAGAGAGAGAGAGAGAGAGAGAGAGAGAGAGAGAGAGAGAGAGAGAGAGAGAGAGAGAGAGAGAGAGAGAGAGAGAGAGAGAGAGAGAGAGAGAGAGAGAGAGAGAGAGAGAGAGAGAGAGAGAGAGAGAGAGGGGACATTTGAAATGGCTCTATTCCTTTGGAACCTTTGTGAGTGTAATGTTTACTGTACATTTTTATTGTTTATTTCACTTTTATTTATTATCTATTTCACTTACTTTGGCAGTGTAAACATATGTTTACCATGCCAATAAAGCCATTTGGATTGAGAGAGGGGGGGGAACAGAAAGAGGAAGACAGTATTTTCACCATATGAAAGGGTAAAAAAAGAGAACTGTACAAAGCAAGAGAGGCAGGCCAAATAAGCCAGAGAGAGGCATAGTTATTCACAGTGGGAGGTGGAGAAACGCAGTGCCTCTCTCTCTCTCTCTCTACTTCCTCGAGAACAGACAGAGTGTGTGAAAAGAGGAAGAGAAGGGGAGGATCTTTACAGTCAGGCACATGCTCACACAAATATAGTACATACAGATCTATACCCACAGACACACCCATGCATTCTAATGGGCATGCAGAGCTATTTAGACATGAGACACAGCAGCAGTTCCTGTAGTGTTTTTAGATGCAGTAGAATGCAGAGTGTAAAGTGACAGTAGTAGTCAGGCCTCTGACCATCTGGTCACTACACACACAGAGAGACAAATATACCAGTACACTGTTTTTTGGAGTCTGAATTTTGAAGTTATGACTGACTTCAGGATGACTAAGAGTGGCCATGTGTTCCTCAGTCCTGCGGTTATTACACGGGGCCAGAGGAGACGACACAGCGATGTAAGTATTTATTCTTACTGTTGTAAATGAGTAAGAGACTGAGTAATACTGTAGTGCAGATCAGTGTGATCTTAGATATCTTTCAGTGTAGTGTTACTCTAAATGCATATCTGATCGACATTACTCTGTAGCAGTCAGAACAGCTGTTCTCACTTGAAGGCACAGCTGTGTCTTATCATTCATATTAATTTGTTGATTTCTCATGTACACAGAGATTGGTCGAACATGACAGATGTGTGATCAACTCATTTGGTTTGCTTGGTTTTGATAGGACAGTTTACAGTAGCCACAGAGACAATTGAGAGTATAGGAGGCCATTAGGTCAGGGTTGGTCTTTAGTGCAGTTTCCAGTCCCATCACTGTTACTCATTATCATGTCAGCACCTCTCAATGGTCGGTTTTTGTCTGGCAGATAGTTCAGTCATCCTGCACGTGCAGGCTAGGTTATTATTGCACAGTCACAGATTGAGGTGAATATTTGTGTATGAAAAACAGTAATATCTTAGTTTTGGGTTCCGATACACACTGGCAATTTGGTCCATGTTTGTTTGCACTTGTGTTTGTTTTCAAGGCGGCAGTAGGATCTGCCAGCGTATCATATGACACTGTTTGTTCACACAGGGAACAATGGGTTGCACCCATGGCTTCATTGAGACAAGCCAATGTTGGTCAGTATGTGAGTAGTGTGTGTATGCACCCTTTTAGTAAGTCCTGGTGTGACCATAGTAAATGTATGTTGTCATGTGGAAACATCAGCTTGACACCTCATTCCACGTTTGTTACATGGTACAGAGAGGGCCTCTCTGCACAACAATCTGGGCTATCATTGGCTATGTGACGCTCATCATTGGCTATGTAGCTCACAAAGTGTTTCATTGGAGAACAACTGCCTGGCTGTGGGTATTACTTCTCTTACTCTATATGAATGTCTCTTATCTGGGATAGAATGGATCCTGCAGTTAATGGGAGCTGATAGTGAATGGAGTTTGTAAAGAGGTTACAGCATTGGTGTTGATTTTTGGTTAGAGGAGTATGAATCTGATGGATCTCTGCCTCACTTCTTGCAGGAGTTGTACAGTAGACTTCTATTGATTAGAAATGAACAGGGCTGGCAGACGGAGGGTAATATTAGAACCCGTTTGTAAAGCCAGGTATCTCATTTGTTTTCATTTGCTGGCTTATATCTACTCTCCCCATTCCATGTTGATCTAATGGGCTAAGTGTATTACGGTCACTCATCAACACACCTTGAGTGTCCAGAGTTAACACACAGTGCAAGGAAGTCAGCTGAAGTGGTTAGTGGCTGTTTGCAGCCTTAATATTCCTCCACTGCCTTTAGAGGCACTGGGCTGCACTCCTTCAGAGGAATATATGTGTTTCCAGGAGATTGTTTTCCAGTGTGGAGGAGCAATTCAGTGAATACTGAATGGTGTCTCAGTTGGGCTGGTGTTGTGCTGGGGTGGTGTGACAGGCCTGGGAAAGAAGTGCAGCACATCGATGCCATGGAGGAGTCAGAGGCCGGTTGTAAATAAAATTGGGCTTGGATCAACAGAACTCCCAGCTCCATATCCACAAATGGGTTGGGATGAACACAAGAGAAATCTCATGTGAAGAACACTGCAGAGCCAGCCTATTTTACCAGTCAGTAAACCACTCTCCCTCTTCGATGTTTCTCTCCCTCAGACCTCGGACCTATTTGCAATGATCCAGAGGATGCAGGTACAGTAAGTGGTCTGAGAGCTCTGCTGTATACTATCGTCACTGCTTTGTCTTCTTTGTCGTTTCTCCTCTGTGCTCTGAGAGGCCGAGATGGAAAGTGTCTTCGTCCTGTTTCCTGTTTACAACATTTGTGATTTATTTGTTGTGTAACACTGTTAGGGTTTAGGAGACAAAACCAGCTCATATTCTTATTCATTTGATGAGCACAGCGTAGTAGAGTATATAAGTGACACAGATCTTAGATGGTTTGATGAATTATGAGTGCTACTACTATACTGCATACTGGGTCTTTGTATTGGAATATTCCCTCTTTATCTACGTTATCAGCTCAAAGAGCTATCAGCCTTTGAGAGCTTATCAATATCTCTATCTCTATGTGTAGCAAAACTCATTCTAAGCTATAAACTGTCCCTGTTGGAACAGTGACCAATTAGCTCCTTGTGTGAAGCACTGGGCCTTTTAACGGCTTCTGTTTCAGTTACTTTACTCACTCTGATTATCTCAATGCTGTGTGTTTATATGCATCTCCATTAGCTGTTGCATAAGCCCCAGCTACTGTATTCTTCCTGGGGTCCACAAACATAAAAACATTAAAAAAATAATACACTATAAAAGAAAAATATGAAAAGATAATAGAACATAAACAATTACATATCATGCATATTATGCAAATCCAAAACCAACTATATACTGAAAATGCAGGAAGTTTTCGGTAGTTTGCTGTGAGGTGCTGCTTGATTTGTCTTTTAAAGCTCATCTTGCTGTTCACTTGAGCAAGCTGCGACGGAAAAGTGTTGCATGCCACCACTGCTCTATATAGTACTGTTCGATGCCCCAAACACGTTCTGAACATGGGTCCTGTGAATAGACCCCTGGTCTGTGTAGTCTGGGATCTGGCTGTTGATGACACCTTCCCTGTTGTCCCCTGTCTTTCACACTGTCACTCCTCTGCTTCAGTTGCTACCCTCTCTTTTCTCTTCCACTTACATTTGAATTCTCTCTGCCTTTGCTTCCTCGTGATGCTACGTATGTCTAGTTGATATGTTGAAACAATGTATTGCCCTTCATCTGAAAGCTTCTCATGTCTCTCTTTTCCTTTGTACCTGTAATGCCAAGGTTCGTTATAGAGGAATGTTTGATACATTGAATATTACATTTTATTTTAAGTGAAATTGGAGTAAGAAGTTTAATATTTTGTGCAGATGTGTGTGTGTACTGTGTATATCACCTGTCCACTGGCATGCCTCTATCTCCCTCCACAGGGCAGTAGAATGGACGAGCAGAGATGCATCCTCCCTCCACCCCTCAAAGTGAGTCTAGGAACGGTGGACTTTGTAACATATCCTCAGCGGGTTGACAGTCTGTATCCAAACAAAGGGATGCTTGCCAAGGCGGCAGGGTAGCCTAGTGGTTACAGCGTTGGACTAGTAACCGGAAGGTTGCAAGTTCAAACCCCCGAGCTGAAAAGGCACAAATCTGTCATTCTACCCCTGAACAGGCAGTTAACCCACTGTTCCTAGGCCGTCATTGAAAATAAGAATTTGTTAACTGACTTGCCTCGTTAAATAAATAAAAAAAATAAAGGCCCTGAGTGTCACAATAGGGGATAATTCAGATGTGAATACATTGTTAAGTTTATTGTGTTGGCCACTCTAAAAATGGTGTTGTTTTGTTTGGGTTGCACACTCAGTGTTAAAGTGGTTTTCAGTCTCTGATGTAATGTAGGTTCCTTTCATTTAAGTAATGGGCATTGTAGATTGAGCATTTGTATATTGATTGATTGTGCTTTGAACACATCAGTCACATGCTGCATTTATGAGGGCACTATGATGGGAAATAGAACAATGTTGTTCATAAGTATGACATGTGATTTTCTCTGCAGACAGAGGAGGACTATATCCCTTACCCCAGCGTTCACGAGGTACAAACAATCTGAAACTGAAATCTGTCTCGCATATAGAGCTTTGTGATACGTCATAAACATTCTGTGTGAACCCACAATATGGTAACCCTTTATCTGCTGTTGAATTTAATTCCATGTATGGTGTTTATTTTCATGTAACCATTAACCTGTGTCATCATGGTTGATATCAGGTCCTGGGCCGTAGGAGCCCCTTCCCCCTTATCCTGTTGCCTCAGTTTGGAGGCTACTGGATCGAGGGGACCAATCACAAATCCAGTGCCACACCTGGGCCTGAGCAGCAGCCATGTGCTTCCTCACACATCAAGCTGGAGACCAACAGCATTGCCAAGATCTACAGGAAACAGTTCATGGGCAAGGTGAGCATAGTCTTATAGGCAGCATTCTGCTCCCCGTGTTTTTCTGGAGTATTCATTCCAGCTGAAATTGGAATAGATTGAAACTGAAATGGAAATAGAAGGAAGTATGTTTTTTTGCTAGCTCAGATTCCCTCAGGTTGCTTACATCACAGGGTGAGCC